>NW_027069804.1:72157-195394 GCF_002906115.3 Quercus suber
TTTTTTTTTTTTTTTTTTTTTTTTTTTTTTTTTTGTTTTATAGGTTTTAGAGGTATTATAGTTCTTTTATAGGTTTTAGGGATATTTTTGTCATTTTTAAGTTCTAATGGTATATTTGTCATTTTAAAGTTTTAGGAATATTTTGGTAAATTTTGCAGTATTTCAACAATTTTAGAGGGTTTTAAGAGTATTTTTGGTCATTTTCAAGTTTTAGAGGCATTTTGGTAGTTTTTGATTATTAGGTAATTTAGTGGGTTGGGATTTCTCCATAATAATTAAGTTAGGTTGAGTTTGAGTTTAGAAGTAAATTGGTTAAATGAGTAATAATGGATAAATGAATTTTATGTACCCAACCCAATTATGCACAGCGTAAACTCACCCATTTGACACCCCTAATGTCTAGAGATAAGCCCAGTCCCTCCTCTTCTACCTATAATATTAGTGTGTAATTTTGTGCATATGCATGGGTACATTTAAAACAATCACAATTATATATATATATATATATATGTTCGAATTAAACTTGGTGTAAGAATTACAAATTACACAATTTTTAATTAATGAATTTCTACAAGGACAAAACTTAGGTACAGTACTTTAGGTGCTGTTCTTTAGGTTCTCTTTTTAAGATTCTGCCATGTGGCTATTTAACTTAAAAATATATTTTCTTCTCATAAAAAAAATTCATATGACAAAATCTTAAGAGGGGAATCTAAGAAACAACACCTAAGTATTGTACTTAAATCTTGCCCTTTCTAAAATATGTAATGGTTTATTATATTATACATATAATTAGAATCTTATTGGATCTGGATTCTTCGGTTTTTGCACCCAATAATTCACTTGCCACAAAAATTAAAAAAATTAGATGAGACATATGACACAAAATTGAACTCCAACTAAAATTGAATTTAAAATCTAATTGAATTTAGACTCTTTGATTTTTACACCTAATAATTCACTTGACACATAAATTTAAAAATCAGATGAGACATGTGGCACAAAATTAGATTCCAATTTAGAATTTAATTGGATTTTTTTTCTCAGTTTAGCTATATATATATATATATATATACACTAGTATATAACCCCGTGCTACCGCACGGGACTGGTTAATTGTAATGATGCTATTGGCCAATTTTTTTGTTTTTGTTTTTTTGGGTTTATCACACGGATGATAGAATTAAATAAAACAATGAAAAATATATATTGCATTCTATTATTTAAGTAATGCTATTGGTTTTTTTTTTTTTTTTGGTTTATCATACATAGGATAGCATTAGATAAAGCAATGAATAAAAAAAGAGAATATTGCATTTTATTATTTATGTAATGCTACAGTGAAGAAAAAAGAGAATATTGCATTTTATTATTTAAAATATATAAAGGGACATTAATGGAACTTTCTTGAAAAGTTTCTAATAAAATTGGACATGAATAGCGTATTTGAATCAGAAATGTGTTGCAATTCATAGTTTTTAGTGGAAATGCCATCAGATAACACTTTTTCCCTATAGACATGTCTAATACGCTGTCCTTGAGTTTATTTTGAGTACGTTTCAAGGCAAAGTCAATATTGTTGTCTCTTTTAACACTTCAAAGTTTATTTTGAGTACGTTTCAAGCCGAAGTCAATATTGTTGTCTCTTTTAACACTTCAAATTGCCATTGATCAGTTTCACAAAATTAAAATTTACAGAACATTTTACCTTGTTTTTTCATCATCCGAAGGTTAAATGTTTCTATTAAAACCCAAAAGTTCACCTAACTAAAAATCATATATACATATCTTTCATCAATTGTTAATAGCTCTACAATCTATCAGATCTCTTCAAGCCGATGTCAATATTGTTGTCTCTTTTAACACTTCAAATTGCCATTGATCAGTTTCACAAAATTGAAATTTACTGAACATTTTACCTTCTTGTTTTTTCAACATCCGAAGGTTAAATGTTTCTATTAAAACCCAAAAGTTCACCTAACTAAAAATCATATATACATATCTTTCATCAATTGTTTATAGCTCTACAATCTATTTATGCACCAAAAGCAATGACTAACATGAAAGAAGAGAAAGATTACATGTTAGCATAAACTATCACTTCCAAAAGCACCATTAATTAAAGATTAAAATGAAACTATAATTCAAAATAATTCCAGCAATTGCTTGTGTCCCAAATTGTAAGCTTCAATCTTCTCCCACCAATTGTGAGCAACTTAATCTCAAAATCCACACCTGAAATGATTAAAACAATAATGAAAGTTTATAATATAATCTAAAGAATGAAAATAGTGATCCCTACAAAAATAGAAATAAAAGGACATGAAAGCTATTGTTGCACCTAATAATACAGAGACTAAGGAAGCATATATCATGAAAAATTCCTACTCCAAAATGACCAACATCTACATTGAACTCTTGCTTATCAGTGCCAACCAATTTTAAAGAAATTGTTCTTCAACCAATAAATCTAAAAGATAGATTTGTGTGAACTTTCAATGTAATTATTTTCAAATTTTGTTATACCGCAAATTCTCACAATTGGTCTCAAATGAACCTCTAATGATGGCACCTAGTCGTACCTTACAAAACCACATCCACTTTATCTAAGTAGGCATAGAAGGAACAAAGCCAATCCTCTTAGAAGCATGGATAATACACATTTTTGGTGCATAATTTCAATACAATCTTATCACAACAAATGGTAGTTATTTAAGGTTTGAGTCTAAATCTTATGCACCTATGTTTGGCAACCCAAATTTTAAAAAATCTGGGACAACTACATAAATAAATAACATATTGGAATTTTGTTTGTGTTTGTGTTTGTGTAGTAAAGGGAAAACAAAAGCCATAGAGTATAATAAGAAGAAATATTAACCTAGTATCAACTATCAGTTTTTGAATAAAGAAACTCTATGCTTCAAGTGCATCACAAAAAACAAAAAAATCACAATTGCATTTAAATTAGGGAAATCTTACTTATATACTTCCATTCAGGTAGTCGACAATACAATTAGTATGAAATGTAACAAACTTAGAGTCATTATTCACTTCTCCAAAAACATAGTCCTTATTTACAAATCAAAGCAAATGAAAAAAAATCAGCAATGAAAGAAGAATTTAAGCTACCATTATGTGATGTTGTTGACAGTTTCAGACAGCCTTAAAAACTTTAGTTTTGTTGCCTTATTAACCCAAAGACACACAAAGCAAAAACCTGAGACAAACACATGGAATGGAATGAAATTTTCTTAGAAAGCAAGAAAGCATAGGATACCTTACGTTAAGTTTTGTGAATGTGATACCTTATGTTTTGTGTAAGTGAGGGTCAGATCTGATATCATTCATAAGTAAATAGATATCAATCGTAATTTGAAATAAAGCAAATAGATAAAACCCATCAACAAAATTTCTCAACCAACCAAATAAATAAATAGAGCAATACAAATTCTGTTAGTTTCAATAAAAAACAGGCTAATTTACTGAAACCAAATATTATATCTTAAAAAATCACTGCCTTTGAAGGATCTTGGAATCTGGTTGCTATCAAAATTAATCAATCTGTAAGTCCACGAAAGAATACCAAGAATCTCTTTGATGCAAATTCAACCTTTTTCCTCCTGCCACAAAAAAGGAAACTTGAGACCTATAAAACAAAACCTAGAAAAGTATTTGAACTCTATGATTGATAACCAATTAGATGGCAAATTTCATAGCATTCATTGAAAAAGAGGGAATGGGCTATCCAATAAAAAAAAAAAAAAAAAAAAAAAATGAAAATGCGCTACAGTGCAAAACGTGAAATGTAAAATTGGATCCAAACCCCACCTTAATCACGGATGGTGGAAGAAAAAAATTTAAAATATATTCTTTTATTATGATATCTTTCAAAAATAACAAACGCTGATAATAACCAAGAGATTTATTTATTTTTTAAAATTAAAAAAAAAAATCAAAATATCAAGAATGATGCAAGAGTCAACCTATGGCAGTTGAATATTTCTAAAAGTTTTAGTAAAGTTTTAATCAGAGTTAAAAATAATAATAAATAATAAATAAATTCCTTTTATAATAATATATCTTTCAACAATCACAAAAGCCGATCACAGCCCATGATTCAATTTCAACAGGAAGAAATGAAAACAATAAATAAATAAATAAAATTAAGGGAAAAAAAATGACAATGCAAAGAAGAAGTGCATGCCTCTAAAAAAAATGGTGATCAATTTATACATATATATTCCCACGAAAACAACTACATCATATCAATTAAAATGAAAAACACACACACACACACACACACACAAAATAGAAAGAAACCCAAATTAGCCAAAAACAGAAGATGTGAAAGACACTGTGACTACCGATCACTAAAACCATCGGACTGGAGTATATATAAAAAGCCAACCCACAAAGAAAGAGAGAGGCATATCGGAGCCATGGGAGAAGAGGGTCATTGTTAGAGTAGGATTTGATGTCTGAGATCAAGGAGCTGAAGAGATCGGTGTTGTTGTCGTTGTTGGCTTTGGCAGAAGGGGAGGTGAACCTGTAAAACAGGTGTGTCTGATATATAAAGAGGAGTAAAAGGTTTTATTTAGCCAAAAAAAAAAAAGAGCAAAACATTTAAATGTAAAACGCAGATTTCTAGAAGGGGAGCTGTATATTGAAGGATTTTGGGTTTTGAGAAGGGGATGTGAACTTGAATGTACACGGGTGTGAAGAGCAGGATGTTTTATTTACCAAAAAAAAAAAAAACAAAAAAAAAAAAAAGAACAACGTTAATTGATTGAAATTGATGTGTACACGTGGCACACAATTAGAGTTCTAATTTGGAATTGCAATTTCACACTCTCTCTGTTTCACCTACTATTATATATATATATATATGTTAATGATGCCAAGATCATCAGTCAAGTTAATCGTCCAGTAGGAGGGTTGAACAAGATCACCTGAAAGCCTCGCAAGAATGCACGAAAAGAAAGAACATCGGTGTGGTGCTTGCCACGGAGCCTCCGATGGTTAAGTTAGATAACTAACTGAGAAAGTAAGGAAAGCTTTAATACCCAAATATCATAGTTTCTGTATCAGAATTCCGTACCTCTTTAGGTCCTGAAATACTTGTATACATACCTACTTCCTTTTCCTAGCTGTTGGAGGTGCTCTAATGGTGGTTTAAATGTGGTATTTGTAACGCTTCCTTGAGGTGTTAATGAGAGGATCTTTGTCTCTCCAACAGTAAGGAGACTTATTGCAGTTCTATAACGTATTGCCATTATTTATGAACTGGTTGCCCTTCCTTCGTCCAATGGATTTAGGTAATGACGGAGATTGATGGAATGGTTCTTTCGTCCACTGGCTCCTCTTTTGGATGAGGAGGTTGTCCGAGGGAGTTGTGCCGGGTCCATCATATATATATATATATATATTTGTTTTGAAATATTTTTGGGCTAGCTGAACGAGACGTTTTAGAAACGAGATTTTCAACAGACTTCTTTATTTGAGAATTGAGTTTCCTATGAAAATTTGAGATTAGTATGCAATACGCATCAACCAGAAGCCAATAGTGGTACATATGTTCCCCATCAAAAAAAAAAAAAAAAAAAAAAAATAGTGGTACATATGTTCATTACATAGGATATCACGTTCTACAGTGCACCTTTAATATGTAAGATATCACGTTCTAGTCCAGCAATTCTTGGGATTGGTGACCAACACAATCACTGACTAAGACGGCTTATTTCAAAGACGGCCAAGTTAGGTTGGGTGTCTTGACTCCTAAAGGCTAAAACGAATCTTTGTTTACAGATGAGATATCAATGCCTTTCGGTTTTTGCGCAGTTACACGATCATCTCATGGGTCTGACAATTGGACCAGTTTCAATGGGTTTAGTTCAGGACTCCGTTTGGAGAGGAAGAAGGGAAGGTGGGCATGGATGTTTATTGAAAATAAATTAATTTTAGATCAATTTTATTCTATTCTAGCATACTCTTATTTTTTTTTTCTTAATCCAAACGAATCATTAAACTTAAATTTTACTTTTTTTCAGATAGTTTTTGGGCCTATATCGTTGTAACATTGGTGATTTGATTTTAAATGAAAAATTTTAGAGCAAACTTATAAAATTTGAAAATATTTTTATTTTTGGCTTTTTACATTTTAAAATTTTCATTTTGTCAATTTATATTTGATTCCCTTTTTATATTCACTTTGTTGTTCATTTTTATTTGTAATTAGACCATTAAGTGTCTTTCATGTTCAACTATTTTATGAAATACTATCAAGAAACACACTCATCACATTATATTTCAAACATAAAGATGATGCGGCAACATTATAATTTAAAATAGAGAAATGTTAACGAGTGCCGTTAGGGCATTGGTTAAGAATCAATTTTAAGAAAGTTTTGATATCATTTTGGGTAAAATATCATTTTCGTCCCTAAACTATCACAAAAGTTCGTTTTTCATCCTTAAACTTTCAAAAGTTCTATTTTCGTCCCTAAACTATCATAAAAGTTCGTTTTTCGTCCCTAAACTTTCAAAAGTTCTATTTTCGTCCTTAAACTTTTCCAAACGTATTGATTTTTGTCCTTCCCACATCAGCACTCTGTCAAGCCACGTCAGTACTCTGTCAGAACTTTTGAAAATTTAGGGACGAAAATAGAACTTTTGAAAGTTTAAGGACGAAAAATGAACTTTTGTGATAGTTTAGGAACGAAAATAGAACTTTTGAAAGTTTAGGGACGAAAAACGAACTTTTGTGATAGTTTAGGGACGAAAATGATATTTTACCCTATCATTTTTATGAGAAATGAAAAAAGCTGTCAAAACATTAATTGTTTTTTTTTTTTCTTTTTCCATAAAACTTTCTTTAATTGGATTGTTAATCAATGCCCTACCGTACTTGTTAACATGACCCTTTAAAATATAACTGAAGCATGAGATTGCGTTGTAGTTACATAAATTCAAAATAACACCTGGGACTTAATGAAAGTTTAATGGGAATTCATGGAAGAGATACCATATGACAAAAGAATTGTTGTTGAGACCTCAATTATTAATAAAAGGCTCATTTCTCAAACAAGGACACACATTCAAGATGTCTCTCCTTGTTAACTTATTTATTATTGGTTTAAAATTCAGTGTAAGATGTTAATGCAATATGCAAGTAGTTTGTTTGTAATCATTGCTCTTTTATTTATACCACATTGCTAGCAATTTACTTAGATTCGTAGATTCTTAGGTTTATAGCTTGTTAGATCTTTAAATGCTTGTGTTCCTAGTTAAATCGAGTTAATCCATTAAGGTTTTAGTTGAATTGTTTTTTTACCCTTTTAATGTTTCCATCAATTTAGTTGTTACTTTTATAGCATTTCTTTCAATAATTGACTGTGTACCGTGTAGCTCATTAGTCATTATTACCATTAGCATTGCTAAGATGTATGAGCGTTCACATCTGCAATCTTCAAACTATTTTATTTTACCATTTCAAAAGTTACTTTATTAATTATATCATACCATTTTACAACACACCCAATATCCCAGTTTTTATTTTCCTATTCAACTCAGTACTACCAATAAAATAATATAATCCAATCTCTCTCTCTTCTTCCCCATGTTTATCTTTTCTTTATTGTCTTTCTTTCAACCACCCATCACCACCACCACCACCACCGCGAAAAAACCCATCACCACCACCTCTGCCACAAGAAACCCATCACCAACACTGTGAAAAAAACCCACCCCTACCACTAGGAACAAAACCCATAAAATCCACCACCACCTCCATTCACAAAACCACCGCTAAAAAACTCACAAAACACCACAACCATAGTCACAACCACAAGAAACCGGCCACTGTGCCTAGAAACCAAACAACAACCAAACCCAGACACAAGCCACAACCACCACAATAAAAACATAAGAGAGAGAGAGAGAGAGAGAGAGAGAGAGAGAGAGAGAGAGAGAGAGAGAGAGAGAGAGAATAAATTAGTAAAAAACTTATACAAGCCTACTACAGTAGCATTAGCATCTTACATCTAATTTCCCTCCACATTTTATGGATCAATCTTGAGATTTTAGGGATCTCTGATTAGGTAGTTACTGATTCTCTTGTAATATATATACTGTACATCAAGTGTAATGAATAGTGAAGCATTTCATTCTTCCAGAAATCTCTATTCTTTCTTCATCTCTCTCTTTGAATTTTCTCTTTGTGTTTTATTGCTTCTCACTGAATGTTTAACAATGTGAACACCATTGTTGCATTTCTTTCAAGCTTAGATAGATTCTTTTTATGGTATTAGAGCAGCAATCGATCCCAACAGCAATGGTAGATACTACTTCAGCTTCACCTTCAACAATTGTGCCTTCAACCTCCAAAGCCATACCTTCAACTTCTACATTTACCTCCATCAATCTCACAAATCAACCTTTACTATTACTCTCAAATATGTCAAACATGATGACAGTCAAGCTGGATTCTTCCAACTATATTGTTTGGAAGCATCAAATCTCCATGGTGTTAGAAACTTACTCCATGTTTGAGCTTCTTGATGAAGTTCCACTTGTTCTTGAGAAATTTCTCAAGGATTTATCTGGTACCATTACTTCAGTGCTTAATCCAGATTATCTCATCTAGAAATCAAAGGAAAAGGCACTTCTTACCTTCATTAGCTCAATCCTTCCTCCTTCAGTTTTGGCTATAATCGTTGGATGTTCTTCAGTTCAAGAAGTCTAGAAGGTTCTTCAAAACAAATTTTCTTCAATCTTAAGGTCACATGTGATGAATCTAAAGGGTGAGGTGCATAATGTGAAGAAAAGATCTGATTTTGTGGATGCATATTTATAGAAGATTAAGGTGATAAGGGACAAGCTTATGGCAGTTGGTCTATTCTTGGACGATGAAGAGCTACTTCATGTAGCAATCAAAGGTCTTCCAAAAGAATTCAGTGCATTCAGGTCTGCAATTAGAACTAGAAGCACCAAATTAAGTTTTGATGAACTAGCTACTCTATTAAATGCAGAAGAGGAATCATTGAATGAAGGAATGGAGATCAAAGACTCCACCTTTGCAATGGCAGTTAACACTGCACCAAGGTTTAACAACACTGGTGGTTATAATAATCACAACTAGTCTAATAATAGAGGGAGAGGAAGAAATAACAATGGAAGAGGTGAAGGCAGAGGTCCATCACCTAATCACTTTAACCAGTTTTCACAATCTCAAGGTTCTAATGCTAGATTAGAAAGGCCAATTTGCCAGATTTGTGGTAAGGTAGGTCATCTTGCCTTAGATTGTTACCACATGATGGATTATGCCTATCAAGGCAAGCATCCACCCACAAAGCTAGCTGCATTGGCAACTTCTTCCAACTCAATGATTGCTCAGGAGCAACCTTGGTTGGCAGACAGTGTAGCTACAAACCATGTCACTTCAAGTCTTAATCATTTGAGCTTCCCTAAGACTTACACAGTTCAGGAGCACCTAATAGTTGGCAATGGTCAGAATTTGCCTATTACTCACACAGGTAACTCTCTAATCCCTGCTTCAGATGCTCCTATTAAACTTAGGGTTCCCTTTATTGCTTCTAATCTTGCTTCAGTTCATAAACTCTATAATGGTAATAACTGTTGGTGTTACTTTGATGAAAACACCTTGCTCATTTAGGCCTTAGCCATGGGAAAAACTCTTTACAAGGGTAAGAGTGAAGGTGGTGTATACCCCATCTATCCTCACAAGGTCACTGAGATTTTGCTTCCTAATAAACTGTGCAATTAAATTTAGCTCTCTTCTTCTAGTTGGCATCTGTGGCATAGCAGACTTGGCCATCCAAACTCTCAAGTTCTTAAGCTTTTGTTACAAAATAATGGTCCATCTTTTAATACTAGTGCTAATTTTGTCAATTCTTGTATTCACTGTCTCCATGGCAAAATGTACAGACTTCCATTTCCTAGTTCAAGATTTGTAGCTAATTCTCCCTTTGAACTTGTACATACTGATCTGTGGGGTTCTGCACCTCTTAATTCATTAAATGGCTACAAATATTATGTCATTTTTGTTGATCATTTCACTTCTTTCACATGGTTGTACTTACTTTCTGCTAAGTTTGAAGTTTACTTAAAATTTGTCATGTTTCATGCTATGGTTAAAACACTGTTTTCCTTAACTATTTAAACTCTTAGATCAGATGGTGGAGGTGAGTACACTTCTAAATCTTTTGAATCCTTTCTCACTTCCAATGGGATTAATCATCAAATCTCTTGTCCTTATACTCCTCAACAGAATGGCTTAGTAGAGAGGAAGCATAGACACCTAATTGAAACTACTATCACCCTTCTGTCTTAGGCTTCCTTGTCTTTTTGATACTGGTCATTTTCTGTTCAATCAGCTATGACACTAATCAATTTACTTCCTACTGCTACATTAGGTTTCAGTTCTCCTTGGTATAAGCTCTATGGTCAACATCCTGATGTTTTTTCTCTTAAAATCTTTGGTTGTGCTTGCTACCCATTTCTTAGACCATACACCAAACACATGCTTAATCATAGGACCACAAAGTGTCTTTTCTTAGGCTATTCTACCATTTCCAAAGGTTACTTATGTCTTGACTTGCTCACTCACACTTTATATACTTGCAGACATGTTTTATTCAATGAAGCCAAATTTCCCTTTTCTTCTACGTCCTCTTCTGTTTCAATCTCTCATACTTCTAATCTTGATGTTTGGCTTTCTAATCTTCTCTATTTACACTCTTCTAATCAACCTTCTATCCTAGGGCCTTGTTCTACTTCATTGTCTCTTCCACAAATCCTAATCCTACTTTTACATCTCACACTTCTTGTCACTTTCCCTTATCAGACACTTCCCAAACCTTCCAATCATTTGCCTCTATTCCTACTACTACATCTCCACTTGTCTCTATCACTCACCCAACACCTCCACATCCTCCAATTTCATCTATACCTACTTCTTCAGCTCCTTTACAACCTATTCCCTCTATTTCTATTCCCATTGCATCTTCACTTCCTGCCGTCACTACATCTTCCCCCCCTGTTACCATTGCTTTTGTCATTGCACTTGTGAATATACATCCTATGACCACCAGATCAAAGAATGGTATCTCCAAGCCTAAATTGTGTTACAAGGTTGTGGTTGACTATACTTACATTGAGCCCCCATCATATAGAATTGCTTGTAAATTTCCTCAATGGGTTAAGGCCATGGATGAGGAATTTTCTGCTCTACAAAGATAGAAAACTTAGTCTCTTGTTCCTGCTACTCCTGGCATTAATTTGGTGGGTTGTAAATGGGTGTATAAGCTAAAATTACATATTGATGGAACCATGGCTCTTTATAAAGCAAGATTGGTTGCCAAAGGCTTCATCAACAAGCAGGTGTGGACTACACTAAGGCATTTAGTCCCATAGTGAAACTAGCCACTGTGAGACTTGTACTTTCCATTGCAGTGAGTTTTAATTGGCCTTTCAGACAGTTAGATGTCTCCAATTCCTTCCTTCATGGTTTTCTAAAGGAGGAGGTGTGTATGGAGCAACCACCAGGCTATGTAGATCAACAATTCCCTCATAATTTTTGCAGATTACATAAATCTTTGTATGGCTTGAAACAAGCCCCAAGGGCCTAGTTTGATAGATTTACATCTTAGTTGTTGCATCTTGGATTTGAAGCTTCCATGGCAGATTCTTCCTTATTTGTGATTTACTCTCATCAGACTATCATTTATCTTGTGTATGTTGATGATATTATAATCACAGGAAATTCTTCTTTACAAGTCTCTCATCTTGTCACTGCCCATAGTAAGGCTTTTGAGCTTAAAGATTTGGGTGCTCTCTCTTATTTCTTAGGCATTCAAATTGTGCCTTCTAGATTTGGTCTTACTTTATGCCAATCCAAGTATGCCTCTGATGTGCTTCATAGATTGCCAATCCAAGAAGAAGAATTCTAAGCCTATGAAGACCCCTTGCTGTCCAAATTTGCGTCTTACTCCTTTTGATGGTACTGTTTTGCCTGATCCCACTGAGTATAGAAGTATGGTGGGTGCTGTCTAGTACTTGACCTTAACACGCCCTGATTTGGCCTTTAGTGTTTATCAACTCTGCCAATTTATGCATTATCCCACTACTTCTCATTTGGAGGCAGCCAAGCATGTTCTTCGTTATGTGAGGGGTACTTTACATTTTGGGATTCATCTTGCTTCTGGTCCACTTACCTTCTTTGCCTTCTTTGACGCAAATTGGGCTGGGGACCCCATTGATAGGAAATCTACTACTGGCATATTGGTTTTTCTTGGTTCAAGCCCAATTTCTTGGTCTTCCAAGAAACAATCCACTGTTTCTCATTCTTCCACAGGGGCAGAGTATCGTGCCTTGGCTTCCACAGCAGCAGAGTTAGCTTGGTTGTGCACTCTCTTTAAGGAACTTAAGCTCTTTCTTCCTCATGTTCCCATCCTATGGTGTGATAACAACTCTGCGATTGCCTTGGCCTTTAATCTATGTGCGAGGTTGTGTTCTTCGTAGCAGTTTAGGGATCAAATTCATCTCTGGCCATGACAATTTTGCTAACATTTTCACAAAACCTTTGTCTAGCCCTTTATTTCTAGTTCTACGTAGCAAACTCTTAGTTGACACTGCCTCGAGTTTGAGGTGGGATGTTAAGAGTAAACTCATAGACAAACAGAGTTTTGCTCAAATGGTTCAAATGCCCAACGACTAGTTCCTCAACGGCTAGTCCAGACATGCAACAAACGGTGTTGTTCTATTTAATGTAGTGTTGTAAATGTATTTAATGAAACGCTGCGTTTTAGTCCTTCTATTATTATTTCATTGATACGCTGCGTTTTGTACTTCTAGATTAGTTCATTAAATCAGTATGTTAGGTGGTTATTGGTAGTTAATCAATTCCTAATTTCCCTCCACATTTTACAGATCAATCTTGAGATTTTAGGGATCTTTGATTAGGCAGTTATTGATTCTCTTGTAATATATATACTGTACATCAAGTGTAATGAATAGTGAAGCATTTCATTCTTCCAGAAATCTCTATTCTTTCTTCATCTCTCTTTGAATTTTCTCTCTATTACTCTCTGTGTTTATTGCTTCTTACTCAATGTTTCACAGTGTGAACACCAATGTTGCATTTCTGTCAAGCTTAGATAGATTCTTTTCACATACGCCGTTATTAATACAAACTTATAATAATCAACACTACTAAGACTAATATTGTAATTATCAATTTGGAGTTTCACATTAACTATATTATGGGAGTATCGAATAATTTTTCATCTACATAATGCTGCTAGTAGATAAATAGTAACTTCAATCAAATTTACATTTCAATGCTTGACTTGTCAGCATGTCTGCTGGGTGAATTTTCTTTTGGGCATATATTTTTTTTTTTTTAAAATGATGATTGACCCCCCCCAAAAAAAAAAAAAAGTACGACAAATTGTACTCTTCAAATTGGGTGTATTAAATTTATACCCAATTAGTCATAGTATCATATTATATCCAAATGAATACACCCAAAAAAAAAAAAAAAAAAAATTACAAAGCTAACATAAAAGGAAGTTTAGTCCATGTTAATTAATGCTATATTGTGTATATATTGAACTTTTTTTCAATGACAATACTATGTAAATTGTTGCTCCTTAGAAAATATTTGTGATTTTAAATAATATTTTTCAAATGAATTGCTTAGATTCTTTTTCGTAGTAAAAGAGCCTTTTTTTTTTTGGCTTCAAGTGGGGATAAATATGCATGCATGCCTCTTTTTGAACTAAATGGGTTAAAAAACCGTTTTGGTCAACTCAAATGGCTTACATTTTCAAACTTTGCTGATTAGGGAGTTCCAACCGAATGAAGTGTACAAAGCTATGAAGCAGATGTATCCCCTCAAGGCCCCGGGACCTGATGGAATGCCCCCTCTATTCTACCAGCACTTTTGGCCTACTGTGGGTAATGTAGTCACTAAATCTGTGCTTGATTTTCTTAATTTTGGTATTATTCCTCCTCATTTTAATGATACTCAAATTGTCTTAGTTCCCAAAATTACTAAACCACAGAGAGTTACTGAATTTAGACCCATCAGCTTATGTAATGTGGTTTATAAAATGGCTGCCAAGACTCTTGCTAATAGGCTGAAGAAAATCTTACCTGCAATAATCAGTGATACTCAAAGTGCTTTTGTTAATAGTAGACTTATCACTGATAACATTTTAGTTGCTTTTGAAACAATGCATCACATTAGCCAGAAGAAGTTTGGGACCATAGGGGAGATGGCTTTGAAGCTAGATATGAGCAAAGCTTATGACAGGGTGGAGTGGGTGTGTTTGAAGAAAATTATGGAGCGTTTGGGCTTCCATCCCCGGTGGAGAAGCCTTATGATGCAATGTGTCTCAACTGTGACGTACTCCATTCGGATTAATGGTAAGGCTAAAGGCCATATTGTTCCTTCCAGGGGTCTTCGACAAGGTGATCCTCTTTCACCTTATCGTTTCCTGCTTTGTGCTGAGGGTTTGTCTGCCTTAATTAAGAAAGCTGTTGTTGAAGGATCTATGGAAGGTATTTCTGTTTGCAGGAATGGTCCGTGTCTTTCCCACCTATTTTTTGCAGATGATAGCCTTATCTTTTGCAAGGCTTCTATTGAGGAGTGCGAGGCTCTACAGAGAATATTGAAAGTATATGAAGATGCATCAGGGCAACAACTAAACAGGGCGAAGACTTCGCTCTATTTCAGTAGCAATACAGCCACAGACATTCAAGAAGGGATTAAGACCAGATTTGGGGCACAAATCATAAAGCAACATGAGAAGTACTTGGGCCTACCATCTCTTGTGGGGAAGAACAGAAAAAACTAAGATGATAGCCTTATCTTTTGCAAGGCTTCTATTGAGGAGTGCGAGGCTCTACAGAGAATATTGAAAGTATATGAAGATGCATCAGGGCAACAACTAAACAGGGCGAAGACTTCGCTCTATTTCAGTAGCAATACAGCCACAGACATTCAAGAAGGGATTAAGACCAGATTTGGGGCACAAATCATAAAGCAACATGAGAAGTACTTGGGCCTACCATCTCTTGTGGGGAAGAACAGAAAAAACTCTTTCAAGGGTATCAAAGAAAAGCTGGCAAAGAAGCTGGCAGGATGGAAGGAAAAATTACTTTCTAAAGCAAGCAAGGAGATTTTGATTAAAGCAGTGGCTCAGGCAATTCCTACATATGCCATGAGTTGTTTTAAGATCCCAGACAAGCTTTGTGATGAGATGACTAGCCTAATGCGGAACTTTTGGTGGGGGCAAAAAAAAGATGAACGGAAGATGGCTTGGGTTAGTTGGGATAAACTCTGTACTCCTAAATCTCAAGGGGGGTTGGGGTTTAAACAGCTAAAGCAATTTAATATTGCTTTATTATCTAAACAGGGTTGGAGATTACAAATGGGGGGAGACTCGTTGTTCTATCGAGTTTTCAAGGCGAAGTATTTCCCAAGGAGTGACTTTGTACATGCTAGTTTGGGGGCAAATCCATCGTATGCATGGCGTAGTATTATGGCGGGACAGAATATTATCAAAACAGGACTGAGATGGCAGGTAAGCAATGGTCAAAGCATTCAGATATGGAAGGATAAATGGACTCTTAATCCCTCCACATACATGGTTGTTTCTCCTCCGGTTGGTCTTCCTTTGGAGGGTCGGGTTTGTGATTTAATTGATCCAACTCTTGGTGTTTGGAAAACTGATCTGGTTCAAAGCATTTTCCTCCTTCATGAAGCTGATGATATTTGTAGTATTGCCCTGAGTTCTAAGCTACCTGAAGACAGGCAAGTTTGGGCACCTACTAATAATGGTAAGTTTAGTGTGAGTAGTGCATATAGGGTGGCTGTGGAGCTTGTCTCTGAAGGGTCGACTGGGGCTGTATCTAATGACAGTAGACTGAGGAGGTTTTGGAAACAGATATGGCAGCTTAACATCCCTCACAAAGTTCGCCATTTTGCATGGAGAGCTTGCCGAGACACACTTCCTACCAAAGAAAATTTAGTGCGTAGGAAGGTATTGACTGATGGATGTTGTGAGCTGTGCAATTCGGGCTTAGAGACTTCTAGTCACCTATTTTGGGACTGTAGCAGAGCACGTGAAGTATGGGATAACTTAAAGTTGTTCCATATTCAGTCTTCTATTCGGTTCACATCGTTCATGGACATGGTCTGGTACGGTATGGTCGAAGCGGAATGGGACGCGGAGCTGATTGGTAAAACAGTCATGGTGGCGTGGTCTCTTTGGACGAACAGGAATGAAGAGCGGAATGGAGGGGCAAGGAAAAATGCTACAAGGATTGGGAATGATGCTCTTCAGTATCTGGCGGAATATCAGGAATGCATCGCCGAGACGGTGCAGAGAAAGGAAACCCAGCCTGAGTTTTGGAAGCCACCTCCGAGTGGTATGTTTAAACTCAATGTTGACGGGGCTGTCTTTGCTGACCAGAAAGCTGCAGGTGTGGGAGCTCTAATTCGGGATGAGGAAGGAAAGGTTATTGGCGCCCTTAGTAAAAAGATTACAGCTCCTCTCAAAGCATTAGAAATTGAGGCTAAGGCAGTGGAGGTTGGTCTACAGTTTGCCAAAGATCTCAGTATTCAGGAGTTTATTCTTGAAGGTGACTCCCTATTGGTGATCAATGCATTGAAGGAACTTTCTCTGCCACCCTCATCTGTGGCTGCTATTATTTCTAGCTCTATGTCTGTCTCTCATGAATTTAGGAAGATTGTTTTTTCACATGTTCGTAGGCAAGGCAATAGGCCTGCTCATTCATTAGCTAATTATGCTTCTAGCATAGATGATTTTTCAGTTTGGTTAGAAGAGGAGCCTTATTTCCTTAACCAAGCTCTGATTCAAGATGTAATGTACTCCATTTTGGTTTAATAAAGTTTTTAGTATTTCCAATCAAAAAAAAAAAAAAAAATGTATGCAGGCCTCTTTTTGTACCATACATTTGTCGCATAGTTAAGGAGGTGATTTTTATTTTGGAAACTTTTTGAAGAGAAAATCCTCATATTTTGTTTCTGAAATAATCCTTATTCAGCCACTAAAATTACAATATTGCTAGAACTTTTAAATTAAACAATGATTTTAATTAATTAGGAAGACTAATATGCTAAATTTTAAACTGAAAGTAGTAATGTCTGTGGCCTATGGTCCATTGTCATTTACCCATATACTTGAGGTTTAATTTTGAAAAATACTAGGACCATAACTTGTGTCATAATTTTTCTCACAATTTGTTGATGTGGCAAGTTATAAGTGATAAAATAAAAGTAATGGGTTCATATGGGTCTATAACTCTACTATTTATAACTCGCCACATAGATAAGTTGTGAAAAAATTATGGCAAAATTTGTAGTCCTGGTATACCCATAGATAAGTTATGAAAAAATTATAGTAAAAGTTGCGATCTTAGCGTTAATCTCTTTAATTTCAGAGGTACAAATGTAGAATCCCCTTATGTACATTAAAAAAAATATATATATTAAGATATATCATTTTGACTAAGATTCTTACAAAGGTTGACGAAGTCAGACTTTGGAATCCTATGTTTTAACATGGCCAAATTCTCGTGGGTGCAGAATTTAATACTAGACGCTAAATATGGTTAGCAAAATCCTCCCTATTTATCATTAGGATTGTTATTGTAACCACCAAATTTGTTTAGCATTTCCCTAAAACTTGTCCTTTATTCTTTAATTCCTAGAGGAAGCAGCATGCATAACATGTGGACATAGGGATAAATAGTTAAATACCATTACTCATCAGACATCACCGTTGCGGTTTGGAAATTCTGATATATTAGTGTTATTGAATAGCCCAGGTGACAGTGAGTGAGAGTGAGAGTAAGAGTGAGAGAATAGCCATTTGCAACAGTTCCTTCTTGGTAATGAAATCATGTGCTTTACTTTTGATTAATTTCACTACAAACCTTGATTTTTATATTATAAATTTTCTTAACACAATGAAATGTTTATAACTTTACCAATTTTTTTTTTTTTTGCTTACTTTTTCTTTCAGAAAAATTCAGGTTTTTTGAGATTTGAAGGTGTCAAAGAAAGCTAGCTGCAGCTTTTTATCTCCCCACAGCAAACGTACCCTTGAATTGATTTCTCTCTCGTTCCCAAAGGAAAAAGGCAGGTGTAGTTCCAAAAACACTAAATGTTAATATGGTGATGAGATTTTTCTTGGGTTTCATATCATGAATTAACCACATTTTTATAATTCTCTAGGAAAAAATCTAATTTGACTAAATTTAAAACTCTTTGTGAGAATTCATAATTAAAAATAATAAAATAAAATCTGATGTGGCTTTGTTGTTGTTCACTAAGATTTATACTGCCTTTACAAGTTGGTAGTAATCAAAGAGATCAAATTATTTGCAATAGCTTGATCTGATGATCAAAACCGATTGGCCATATATATGTAAAGAAACCACCTTCAAAGGAGGACTGATAATTGTGGTTTAATTCTTATTTTCTTTTCCCTTTGCCTTTTGACTATATCTTGAATGATCACAAAAATTCCTAATGTTGATCTATAGTTCCTTGTTATGCACATATTGTTACCTACTACCATAGATAACATAAAAGATGAAATTATATGATTGGGGTATGTCTAGCTGATATGAGAAATATTTGCATAAAAAGAGAAAGAGAAATAATCTAAGTTGAGGAACTAATAGATTGCCATTCTTAGGCTTTTCGCGCCCTTTTCAGTGTTTAAATGTTTGACCACTAATAAGGTGTTTCACGCTGTTTACGGTATTTAAATGTCTGAAGACTAATAAAGTTTTTTGCGCCTTAGAGCACTAGTATTGGTGGTGCTAAGAAGTTATATTGCTATTTTTAGCATCACCAAATTCCGAAATGTAGCTACATTATTGGTGCCAAAGCCATATTTTTTGGCTCTGCACTACAATACACACAATATATATATATATATAATTGTTGTGTTCACACTACTTTTTAATATAAAAAAAAAAATATCTTTTGGTTGTGTTTATACTGCTTTTTAATAAATTTTTTTATATTATTTTAATCAAATAGCTAAAAATATAGATCCATTTGATATTGAGTATATTGTAAAGTGAAAAGGTAAAATAGATAAAATAACTTTTTGTGGAGTCATATTGCTAAATTTATAACCCCATCAATGTGGATCCTCTTATATAGTAATTAAAAGTTTGCAAACTAATAAAGTTTTTCGAGCCTTTATGTTAATGTTTGCAGACTAATAAGGTTTTTTCGCACCTTTTATGTTACTTAATGTTTGCAGACTAATAACGTTTTTAGCGCCTTCTATGTAGTTTAAATGTTTTAGTCTATCATCTTGAGGTGAATTTATTCAATGCATCGGATGTTCAAAATGTTTGCACAATTACTATTACATAATCATGCAAGCCCATACAATATAGATTCTGAGTAGTCGTAGTTAGGTGTTTGATTGATGTACAGTTGCAATGACATAATTTGGCATAAGAGCCGAAGAGGGGTTTGTGTTAGTTAAACTGGTTTTGCTCAATTATATTTGAAACAACTACTCATTAAAATATAAAAGAATTATCCTATTATGTCGAGTCGTCAAAAATTGAACAATTAACTGCACCAAATTAGAAACGTATAAAATAACATTAGGGATGTTTGAACGTATCTTGATATTTGTGTTCCTTCAATAAGCTATTTTGGTATGTATACTTAGTTGGGATATTTTGGTATAGAAGGGAGTAAAATATTCAAATGAATCTGGGTTGTTTACCAATTTAATAGGTTGCCATCTTTAAGTGTGCCACATCTTTGTTGAAACTTGAAATTAGCATGTATTAGAAGGGAATTACAGAGATTTACAACATGTACACAACAGAAATTTACAAGAAATACCCATTTGCCCGCTTTTTACTAGATCCATTTAAAAACTGTTATTTCATAGCAAGAAACCTCAGTTCACAAGAAGTGACTCAAGTTAAGACTTGTGTGTGATGAAAGTACACACTCCAGATTATGAAATAACACTAGTTGTAGAAAAGAAGTTAGAAAGGGTAGAAGGAAGCATCTCTCAAGGTTTGGTTAATGTTTGGGTTTATAAATTAATTACTTGATCGTATAAACAACCACTACTTGCATGCATAACTAGTTTTCCTTATGTTAGAATATAAGTCCAATGAGCTATTGCACTGCACCTGCTTGTACTGTACTTCTATTATTTATACAACACACATATCTCGCCTACATCGAAAGATAGTTTCCTGTACAGTGTTCAACAATAATACAATAAGACCTCAGTCTTTGACATGATATCAAAGCCAAAGCTTTGAGCTTCCGGATTTTTTACAAGTAGGCTTGTCTGTTGTCACTATTCTTTAGCTGCCCTAGCCTTCTCTTGTTCGCCTCCATAGCCATCATAAGAAGTGACCCACTATCGTCAACCAAAGCTACTTTCATTCTCAAATCCACTCCAATCGTACATTAACTCGAGCAACCATACACGGAGGTTGCGAGATCAAGGAAGTTGGAATCACCCTGATATGACGTTGCATGCATCGGAGAAAGTTTTGGACTGCCTCACTACGTGTCCAAAACTTATGACCACTCGCCCATACACCCTTACAAAAAGCCTGACATGCGTCCACACATGTACAACAACGTGCACACCATGTGTCAGTTCAATATCACCGCCATGTCAATCCTAAGTGCATTAGGGTGCCACACAATCATGTCACATCAGCCCCTACCACGTTAGCCTGCCCTAACTCGACTTGAATTTTTGCTAAACGGCAATCTTAGATTGTGTATGAATTGCAATTCCAAACTGAGATCTGGACTGGCTTGAATCGTGATCCCGAACCAGCCAGCCAGGGTTTGACCCTGACTAAGAGTTGAATTTCTCTATCTAGGTACTTTTTTTACTATTTACTCGCATATTGATTTCATATATATATATATATATATAAATTTGTCCATTTTTGCAATTGAGATTTCTTTATGGCCTAAAATGAGGTCTCTCACCACATTCATGTCATCCTCTCAACTACTCTCAATGGGCTCAAGCTATGTGTAACTTCCACAAATGTTGCAAAATGTGGTTTTATGTGACTAGCCAACGCAAGGCCCCTCGCTCAAAAGAGGGAGAAGTTACTATTTCCTTTGTTCTTCATCTTGAAGATTGAGATGGTGCCAATCATCAAATCATCACTTGGCTCCATAACACCCCTCTCCTTTAATCAGTATAGACTTTTTGACTTTGGAGACTATATAATCGCTAGGGATGTTTGGAATATGCTTACTTCTCGGTACTCTAGATCAGTTGGTGCTTGAGAACATAATCATATGCTCACTCTATATCGGCTCCACAAGATCTAGGCGAGCGCATTTCAACCTTCCATAGCTACATGAGGTTTCTTTGTGTTAGGTTATAGATTGACTTTGATTAATTGATTCAATTACTCAAGTTGATTAATTAGGTTAAATTATATGCAAACCGTGAAGGCACAAACAAATCACCAAATATGCTAATGTGCAGTGAAAAATAAATTGACACGGTTATTTGTTGACGAATGAGAAAAACCTGTCGCAAGGCAAACCCCTCCAGTGATTTTTAATTCACCATTTCCAAGAATCCACTAACCAAGAATCAAGTGGTTACAAGTATAAGAAATCTTACCATTACCTAGATTATCTCAAAATACCAACCTACAGTTGAACCTTTACTCTAATTCCCAATTAGACTTGATCTTGTAGAGACTTCTTCCTGTATGCACGGATCCCAATATGTATCTGACTTCACAGCAACTGATTGATTGTTGTTGAATGCAAAGTTATTCAATTCAAAGCACGTTGAAGATCTAGAAGCACTGCTTGGTTACAAAATCCTAAGGTGCACAAGAGCACAGTAGCTTCTCACATTGTGTATGAGTTTTCTAAATTGACTCTCTGTGTCTTTGATAACTTTTAAATAAAGTTTTTACATGCTCTAGAGGTTTAGTGAATGAAACCCTAGCAATCCAAGTTATCATGGGTTGAAATTCTGATATGAGAATTCTAGTTTCTGCGTAGCTCAATATACACAAGAACGCAATAGCTTCTCACAGAGTGTATGAGTTCTCTAAATTGAGTCTCTGTATTTTTTATGACTTTAAAATAAAGCTTTTATATGCCCTAGAAGTTAGTGAACGAAACCCTAGCTAGACTAGTAGTGTTGAGAGTTACCCATTAAGTCTCAATGGATGTCAAGATTAGTGTTGAGCTTCATCAATTATATTTTTCTTCACTTGTTTTTTGGTTCAATCTTCATGTTTTTAATGATACCACTTGTTTTGTCTTATTAACACACTTCTTGATATCCTAAACATATTTTAGATCTACCCAATTACAAGTAAAGTGAATTTTGTCAAAGGATATGTCAATGCATAAAAAATATGACCGTAACATTATGGGATCAATTAGAAGCAGCTGAACCTATTATCAAGACACCTTCTAAGACCTAATTTATCGATGTTCATTGTGAGAAAGTACGTCTAAATCAGTTCTTAATGGGGTATTCATGAAGAGTTTGAATTCGTACTCAGCCAGCTGTTCTATATATCTCACTCCACTACCCACTATTAAGTTTTCAATGAACTATTCAATGAAAGGTACATGGACGGTCTCATCACTTCTCCCTGACTCCACTTCCTATGGTTCTTTCTACTCCAATCTTTGTCACTATTGCACCTATAAACCTTGCTCCATCATAAGGACATGACAAAAAAAAGGGTCTAATCAGAAGCTTTTCATTCGCAACTTCTATAAGGCTAAGGGGCACACCATGGACCATTGCCACATTCATGCTTATATCCTTTATAATTTTGCAACCTTGGCTAACTTTGAATCAGTTCCACCATCGGTTGCATTATCACCTAGCCATGTTGAGCTTGCCTCTTCAACTGCCCCTACCTTTGCTATAGTGGATCTATAAGCTCTTCTCAGCCAGGTCATTTCTAAGCCTTCTAGTTATGCCTTTTTATGATACCGGCTAAATTATTTTTGTCGGACCATGAGCTGTGCCATTCTACCTCAAAACCAATTGGTGATGAGGAAGACACACTCAAATCTTTTATAGCGTTTGACATCACACCATGTAGGCCTGTTTATAGAGTGGTTGTAAGGAGTCAAATTGTGGTCCCCCCCCCCCCCTGAGGTGGTTGCTACCATGTCTGGGCGCATCCCTCTTCCTAATTCAGTGGTAGAGGTTGAAGTAATGAGCCTGTTTATAGAGTGGTTGTAAGGAGTCAAATTGTGGCCCCCCCCCCCCCCCTGAGGTGGTTGCTACCATGTCTGGGCGCATCCCTCTTCCTAATTCAGTGGTAGAGGTTGAAGTAATGGCGTGCAGACAAATGGTGAAGTTTGCGTCTGAAGTTGGTATTCAAGAAGATATTTTTGAGGGTGACTCGTTGACAGTGATCCAAGCTTTAAACAATGGTGGTGCAAGCGAGGCCTTATATGGAAATTTGATCGACGACATTATATTTCTTGCCTCTCATCTTTCTAAAGTTGAATTTAGTCATGTTAAACGATCTTGTAATAGGGTAGCGGATGCTTTAGCTAAAAAAGCCAAAACTAGAGATGTTTTTCAAGCATGGATTGAAGACCTGCCAACTGCCATTACTCCCTTGGCTAACTTTGATGTTCATTAAGTTATTTGTATTTCGGTTTGTGTTTTTCCAATAAATGCCCAAACTTTGAGTTGGATTCTCATTTAAAAAAAAAAAAAATTGGTCCCCCTAGCAATCCTTCCCTCACAATGACACTCTTGTGACTCAAAACCATGACCATGGCTTTGATACCATTTGTCGGACCATGAGCTGTGCCATTCTACCTCAAAACTAATTGGTGATGAAGAAGACACACTCAAATCTTTTATGGCATTCAACATTACACCACACGAGCCTGTTTTTAGACTGGTTGTAGGGAGTTAAATTATGGTCCCCCCAACAATCTTGATGTTGTAATCATTTAAGTGTGCATTTGACATGGATTATTTTTGCTAACTTATTTTACTATTCAGCTTATTTTTGCTATTATTCATGGGTCTTACTACACTTTTTGTTATTATTTAGAGGTCTCACTGTACTATTTTAGATAACTTTTACCTTTATCTACAGTACTTTCATAAAAAAGTTTTCAATTTCAATAAAACAAGCAGATCCTAAATCTCAATTCTGCTATCATGGCCACACACACACCCCTATTGTATTACCTACTATTCACACAACTGATGGTTCCACCATGACTATTAGTCAATTAGGTTCCATCTTTGCACCTTATTTGTCTATCTCTAATGTCTTCCAAGTTCCCTAATTAATTTCTACAAGAACACAAATCCTTCATCTCGAAGTGTTGATAAAAAATCCACTTAAGATTTTGGATACCAAACACATCATTACTTGTAGTGATCATGTCATCAACCTATAACAAGATATAAAATCTAGAATTTTCTCTAAATAGAAGATTAGAGATTTTATTGAATCAGAAAAGAGTAATACAAGCAACTAATCTTAATACATAAAAGCTACCCTATATATACACGACTAATATTGACTAACACCGTAATTACAGGAAATCAATTACTAACTATGCTAACTGTACAATAGGCTCTCATTATTTACATGATAGTCTAATTATTATAAGCCACGTGTATCATAGTCTCCAAAACTACGTATGAAAATCTCATGATAAGGTACTGCCTCAATAGTCTCTAGTACATCCTTGCAAGCCCACTGGTGCTCTGTATCAGACATCTCTGTTGAATTGTTGCTGCACAATTGCTTAGAACTATTGTTGTGACTAACCTTGTCTACTAGTGATGATGCTGCTATGCTTGTATTAGAATTAGTAATGCTACAAACCATCTCTTTGCTCTGTTGGCCTGCACCATTATTAGGCTGCTGTCCTGCACTAGTCTTAGTAGATAAATCATTAAGTCTTGAGCAAATTTCATCAATTTTTACACCCCCCCCCCCAAGAGCAAAGCTCTTATAGTTTGTGTTTCTAATATAGTTTTTGGAAATTAAACACAAGCAACAAAGATGTTAATCAAACCCTACTTCTTGACCAATCATAGATAGTTGTCTACACCTAAAGCCTTGGTGAAAACATTAGCTAGCAGATTTTTAGAAGCCACATGAAAGTTTTAATTGTTCCATCTAGAACCTTGTTTCTAGCAATGTGGCAATCGGCTTCTATATGCTTTGATCTTTTATGGAATACTGGATTTGCAGCTATATTTAGTGCTGCCTGGTTGTCATAGTACAATAAAACTGGTTTGTCATGCTTCACATGTAAGTCCTTCAATAGAAACAATAACCAAGTGACTTCACATGTTGTAGTTGCCATGGATCTATATTCAACTTCAGCTGAAGATCTTGAAACCATAGATTGTTTATTTGATCTCCATGATATTAATGAATCCCCAAGGAAGACACAATACCATTTAAGAGACTTTCTAGTGTCTGGACAACCTGCCCAGTCAGCATCACAATATGCCTTTAACTATAAGTCTAAATTACAAGGAAAATACACTCCTTGGCCTAGTGTTCCTTTGATATATTGCAGTATTCTATTGGTTGCCTAGATGTGAGGCACTTTGGGCTGAGCTAAAAACTGACTTAACCTATTCACGGCATAGGTTATGTCAGGCCTACTCAAAGCCAAATACATCAACTTCCCTATAAGCCTTCTAGTAACTCTCCACTACTCTTTGACAACTTAAGTTGTTGTTCCATAGGAGACTTAACAGGCTTACAACCCATCATGCCTGTTTCTTTCAGAATTTCAAGTACAAATTTTCTTTGATTCAAGCTGATTCCCTTATTACTCCTTGCAATCTCAAGTCTCAAGAAATACTTGAGTGATCCAAGGTCTTTGATCCTAAATTTGGCATCCAAAATTGACTTCAAGGCTGCCACACAACTTGGACCATTCTCTATAATTACCATGTTATCCACATATACTAACAATGCAGTAAACAATGGGCCCTTAGCATAAACAAATAAGGAATGATTAGCTTGAGATTGAACAAAACCGTGTTGCTAAATGGTTGAAGAAAGTTTAGTATACCATTGCCTAGATGTTTGCCTTAACTTATAAAGTGACTTGACAAGCCTACAAATAGTAGGTGTAGAAGTTGAAGTTGAACTTCCCCCCCCCCCCCCCCCCTTTACTGTGAAAACCAGGAGGTAAAGTCATGTAAACTTCCTCATCCAAGTCTCCATGCAAGAAGGCATTATTAATGTCTAATTGATGAAGTGGCCATGATCTAGCTGCAACCAATGCAATGAGAACTCTGACAGGAACTGTCTTGGCCACAAGTGAGAAGGTTTCAATGAAGTTAAGGCCCTCCCTTTGGGTATAACCCTTAGCAACTAATCTTGCTTTGTACCTTTCAATAGTCCCATATGATTTCAACTTGATTCTATACACCCATTTGCATCCAATGGGTGTTTTCCCTAAAGGTAAACTAGTAAGTTCCTAAGTGTGGTTTTGTTCAAGAGCTTGGATTTCCTTATCCATTGCTTCTCTCCAAAGTGGATCTTTGACGGCTTGGAAAAAGTTTTAAGGCTCTTGAGGATTGAAACTAACTGCCAATACATAGGACTGATAGCTTGCCACTAAATGAGCATAAGTAAGGCAATGAGCTACGCCATAAGGACCACCAAAAGTAGGCAGACCAACAAAAGCATAAGAATAATACTGCAAGTAAGCTAGAGGTTTTGAAGGCCTAATTGACTTTTTGGTAGGTGCAAGTGGTGCTTCTGTTGCTGATGTAGAAGCCTGTTCTTGTATGGCAGATGTAGGAACTAAGGGAAAATGAGAAGAAAGCATGAAATCAGTATTAGGTAAAACAGCAAGTGAGGAATCAAATGTCTCAACTGGTAGAAAGGAATCAATTGAATTAGGTATTGAATTAGAAACTGAGAATTGAATTAGGCATAGAAGGAACAAAATTATTTGAGAAAGGACCTGTAGTATTTGGTATAATGGTAGGAGCAACAAAAGTATCAATACCTGAGCTAGAGTAAGCATTACCTTGAAGTTCAAAATCTGAAAGAAAATGATCAACAACAATAGCAGTTTCACCAGTAAAAGGGAACATGTCCTCATGAAAAATTATATCCCTTGAGATAAAAACTAATTTGGTAGAGAGATCATACACTTTGTAACCTTTTACCCCAAAAGGATACCCCAGAAATACACATTTTTTAGCTCTAGGGTCAAACTTTGATCTGTTATGAGAGAGAGTAGATGCATAACATAGACATCTAAACACTTTCAAATGATCATAAGTTGGCACTTGACCAAAAAGGACTTCATAAGATGTTTTATGGGATAATGGTGAACTAGGTATTCTATTAATCAAGTATACAGCAGTCAAGACACTATGTCCCCACAAATATAAAGGTAATTTGGATTGAAACATAAGAGATCTTGCAACATTTAAGATGTGTTGGTGCTTTCTCTCAACAATGACATTTTGTTAAGGGGTCTCAACACAACTTAATTGATGCAAAATACCCTTTGTGCAAAGAAACCTTCCATTATAAACTCAGTCCCATTATCTGTCCTCACAACCTTGACCCTTTTAGCAAATTGAGTTTCTACCATATTACAAAATTGCTCTAAAACTGATTATGTTTGTGACTTGTGTTTTAACAAATAGACCTAAGTAGACCTAGAACAATCATCTACAATAGTTAAGAAGTATTTGCAATTATCAATAGTAGAAACTGAAAAGGGACCGACAAATCACAATGCAACAAATCAAAGCAATTTTCAGAAACATGAGAACTTGTATTGAATGGTAATCTTATCTCTTTTACAATAGGACAAATGTCACAATGAAAATTATCAACCAAATCATGAAGAGGTGCTTTATTAAACTTCATCAAAGCCAATTTGGCATTTGACAAATGCCCCAATTTGAAATGCCAAACATGTGGCTGAACTTTATTGACTGAAAACACTGCAGAAACTGAAAAGGAAATGGACTTGTTCTCTTCTAGCAGGTAAAGACCACTGTACTTTCTACTCAGACCAATTGTGCTCCAATGAGTAAGGTCCTGGATGAAACAAAAAGTTCCAAGAAAAATGAGGCAACAAAGAACTGATTTTGCTAATTGACTCACTGATATAAGATTGAAACAAAATGAAGGAACACAAAGAACATCATATAGAATAAGTGTTTTTGTGATTTTGATAATCCCTATGTGAGTAACTAAAGCAATTTCACCATTTGGCAATTTCACATGAGTATTTAGAGTAGAGGTTATAGTAGTGAAACAAGAAATAGAATGCACCATGTGGTCAGTAGCCCCTGTGTCTATGACTAAATTAGTGGTTGTAAACATATCTTTATTGACTAATTTGGGAATGAAAGGAAAACTAGAAGCCATACCTGCCATAGTCTTATGATAGAAATTAGAAGTTGAGGGCTATGAAGTGGTGGCTGCCATACCAACACTAGCAAGAACACCAATAGAAGAAGCCACACTAGCAACACCAGTCATCAGGCTAGGCACTCCATCACCATTACTTATAGTAGCAGCTTGATGCTTGTCACTAGAACCAGAACTAGTGTTGAGGTAAGCTAGCAATTGCTCACATTGAGCTTTTGAAATTGGACATTGAACTAATCTAGATGATGGATGCTCAACCAAAGTTCCTTGATCATAAGATACTTGATTAGCATTTGATTTTCCTTTTTGCTTGTACCAAGGTGAATATCCATGAAGCTTATAGCACTTATCAATGGTGTGCCCAAGCATATTACAGTGTGTACATAAAGGCCTTTCCTTTTTATTGTTTCCCTTGCTCCAATTAGCATTGCCAGCATTATTGCCCTTTGAATTCACATACATGGCAACTGAATCTAGTTTAGCTGCAAAGGATCCTCCATGTCCAATGTTCTTATGAGACTCCTCTTGAAGAATTAAGGCATATACTTTGCTCATCGAGGGAAAAGGCTAATACATCAAAATTTGAGATCTTATAGTCTCAAAATTTTCATTCAATCCCATCAAAAACATTATCACATAGGCTTTATCATGAGTAGCACTTAAGGTTTTCATTGCTTCACAACTACATTTTGGTAATGGCTCCAGATTCAACAGTTGATCCCATAATCTCTTAAATTTTGTGAAATATTCAGTTACTGTCAACTAATTTTGAGAGATGTGAGAAATCTCCCTTTGAAGATTATAGATTTTAGGACCATTGCCTTGTGAAAACAAGTTTTTCAATTCAATCCACATATCTCTAGCAATTTCAGAATAGATTATACTACTAGATACATCAACATGCATTGAATTGATGAGCCAAGAAAGTACCATTGTGTTGCCAGCTTTACCAGTCTTGCCATTGATGAACCCTATCTTCTTCTTAGCAGTGAGAGCCAAAATCATAGCTGTTGACCAAGAATGATAATTTCTCATTCCAAGCAATGGCTTTATTACCAAAACACTACGTGGATTCTCACTCAATTTGAGAAAGTATGGATTTGAAGGAATTGATTGATTGTTTGTGGTTGAAATTGGTTGAGAAGTATGGTTGTTGACTGGATTAGATTGGTTGCTTGAATTAGGGGACGCCATTGTTGATCCTTCGTGCTTTGATACCATATAAAATCTAGAACTTTCCCTAAATAGAAGATTAGAGATTTTATTGAATCAGAAAAAGAGTAATACAAGCAACTGATCTTAATACATAAAAGCTACCCTATATATACACAACTGATATTGACTAACACTGTAATTACAGGAAATCAGTTATTAACTATGCTAATTGTACAATAGGCTCTCATTATTTACATGACAATCTAATTATTATAAGCCACGTGTATCATAGTCTCCAAAACTATGTATGAAAACGTCATGATAAGGTGCTGCCTCAATAGTCTCTAGTACATCCTTGCAAGCCCACTGGTGCTCTGTACCAGACATCTCTGTTGAATGGTTGCTGCACAATTGCTCAGAACTATTTCTGTGACTGACCTTGTCTACTAGTGATGATGCTGCTATGCTTGTACTAGCATGAGTAATGCTACAAACCATCTCTTTGCTCTGTTGGCCTGCACCACTATTAGACTGCTGTCCTGCACTAGTTTCAGCAGATAAATACTTTAGTCTTGAGCAAACTTCATCAGTTTTAACACAAGAGAATGTTGATAAATAATCTAAGCATCAAAATAACTGAGCCGAGTAGATGGAACTAGTCAAGAAACCATGTTGGGATGTTAGAGCTAATCTTGGCAAACCATTCTCATAAAGCTTGCTTGAATCCGTAGAGTACCCGACGTAGTTAACACACTTTATGAGAGAACCTTGGAGGATGAAAGCATCCTGGAGGGAATTGCATGTAGGCTTCCATTATGCATTCTCCATTAAGGAAAGCTTTTTTTTCACATCCATATAAAATAATGGCCATTTGCCAGAGGCAAATACCCCAAATAAGTGTGCAAACAGAGGAAAGACCAGCAACTGAGGCTAATCTAATGTCTCTTCATAGTTAATTCCATACTCCTAAGTGAATCTCTTGGCCACTAGATAGCCTTATAGTGATCAACAGTGTCATTCAAGCGAGTCTTGATCATATACACCCATTTGCAACCTAGAACATATTTGCCAACTAGAGGTTAACATATTCCAAGTCCCTATTTTAGGTAGTGAATCCAACTTTTCTTTTATAGCTTTCTGTCATAGTAGGTTAGAAAAAGCCTCACAGGAGGTGTGAGGTTCTTGAAGAGAGACAAGGGCAAAAAAGCAATGAAAGTAACAAGGTGAGAAGGAAGAGTTCTTACTTGATGAGAGTGATGAGGCTCAAGAATAGGAGTGTTGGCAGGACCTTAGTTGGGGAAAAGGAAGATGATTCGACGAAGAGTTGTTTAGATTGCCAGTTGCCACAATGACATCTTCCACGGGCGTACCAAGCATATTGGCATTAATTGTCACTCCATTCGTCACCATCTAATTCTAGATACATTACAACTGTAATTTGTCTCCTCACAAGGTTAGTTAGCTGATATCTTCACCAAGCCTCCTCTATCAAGATGTTTTCGTGAGTTGGTTTCCAAAATCAAGTTGATCTCACCTCATCCAACATAAGTTTGAGGAGGTTGTTAGAATTTATGCCCAATAAGCTTAGGCCCAGTGTACTATTGTACTGCATTTTTACTACTTGTACAAAACACATATATTACCTATATAAAAGACAGTAAAAGGCTTCAGTCTTTAACACTAACAAACAAAATTAATGGTTATTGTTTATATTATAAATATCTCTATTGCATATTGTTCTAACAATCAAGACGGTAAAATTGGAAGACACAAGACATTTACGAACATTCATTCAAGACACCTTCTCATATAGCAAATGACAAGTGGCTTGACCAGTTTTTAATTTGTTGATATGCAAGCCTGTCCATATGATAACGAAACATATATATTATCAAATGGTTTGGCTTCATTGTGGAGAAAAATCAACTGTAAAAATTTATTGCTTTTCTTTTACTTTTTTTATTTATTTATTTTTTTTAATTTTTAATTTTTTTTTAATTTTTATTTCTAACATTGGCTCGAAACGTCATTAGCACAGCAAGACAGAAAAAGTGTGAGATTGAATAATTTATCACAAAATGCCTCGCTCTTTTAGTTATTGAACTTCTTTTTTGCAGGTATTTATTATGGGATCGTTACACACAGATGATGATGACTACTATTTTGCCCACAGTCCGGCTTCTTGTTCTTTATCAGCTTTTTCAACAGCTTCTCAATTTGGGGACTCAACCCTAGGGAACTTGAATGATATTATTAGTGACTCAAGCCAAATCCATTGTTCATCTCCATCCATGCAGTCAAATTCTACTGCCGAGGCTCATAAGAGTTTTGATTTTCTCAGCAACTTTCCTAATGAAAATCAACTTCCAGCTGCATTATCCAAGTATCTTTTACCGGCTGCAGAAATTTCACCAACACCTCAGAATTCCTCCATGGATGTTCATTGTAGCAACTACCAAGAACTCTCTAACTATTCACAATCATCACTATTGCCTGTGGGAAGTGAAAATAATTGGAGCAATGAAGTTAATGACAGTCTTAGTAAGGTTGAAGTGAACCAAACAAGGTTATCACTTTTTGATTTATCTTCTTTTTTTGGGTCTTTTTTTCATGTAGTGAATTAACAATTGTTTTGCTAGCAGTTTCAATGATATTAGTGGAGAGAATGGCTATCAAAATGGCAAAACAATTCCTCAAGGACAAGGAGGTCGTCGAGGACATCGTAGAAGACCTAATCGCTCACTAAGTGAGAGAGGCTCAATCTACCGAGGAGTTAGTAGGTGCGTTTGTCTAACCCTAAATTTTTTGGTTAAAAACTCACGTTAAATTTTAGAAGTTAATTTTGTTTACTGTATTGTATATGCAATGAAAACAAAAATAGAAAAGATAACAATGAATATGATACAGGTATGGTGCACGTTTTGAAGCATTTCTATGGGATAATACTGATCCAAAAGAGAAATCAAAAACAGGTTGCCAAGAAGATATAATTATCATTCTCTTGTGTTTATTTAGTAACGTCTATTGTTACATGTACGATTCATTCTCTAAATTACTGATCTTTTTTCTTTTGCTCTCTTGCTTTTTCCTCCGACTCTTGAAGTTTATGTTGGTAAGTAAATCTTTCAAATAAGTTTTTAGTTCTATGAAGAGGAAGAAAACTTTCGGCATCATCATTCTACATCTCAAAATAAATAAAATAGTATTCCAATGTCCTTTACTTTATATCCCTCCTTTTGGAAAGAACAAGTAAAAAAAAAAATAATTAAAAATTAAAAAAAAAAAAAGAGAGAGAGAGAGAAAAGAAAAAAATAACTATATATAGAATTGTAGATACGCATGCAAGTAGACTTCCAGAAGCATAGAGGTGTATCCAAGTGTATACATTGGTATTAGAATTTTATTTATCGATAGTGAAAAGTAACATAATATATTTTTCTCCTTTTCGTTTTTTTAAAAAATATAAAATTTGATAATTATTAATATGTATTTATTATTATTTTGTATTCATATATTAAACTATATATATTCAATATTATGCAATTATTATGTTACTTTTAATATTTAAAGAAAATATGATATACCAAGATTTTTATGCAGAGTTTAAATATAGAATATAATTTAAATATAATTAAATATGTATTAAAATAATGAAGTATAAAATTATGAGGTCTTAAAAGTTTATGTAACATGATATTATGAGGTCAACTAAAAGTTAAATATTTTCAGTTTTATATGTATTATAGATATTTCTTTTTAGTAAAAAAATAATAATTGAACCTGTTAACCCACACAAAATATAGGTAGTAGGAAGACAAACTCATGTTATTCTTGTTTCTAATTTTGACCTAACCAAACCTATTTACCAAGGTTCTATCATAAACATTAAAAAAAAAAATTATTGACTTTTAATATATATTTAAATTTTAAAGTTATATTATATTTTCTTTTTTCAAATATGTTATATTTTGATCTAAAAATCTATATAAGTGAGAGTTTGAATGAGCTTAATTGTTATAGCTTTTTAATTTAACAACTTTTAAAGCCTTCTAATTTTTAAATACTATACTTTTGCCAAGTTTCATCAAATAAATAAATAATTTTATAGCAAAAACCTAATCTAAATGCACATTTAGTTATTTTTATAGGTAATTTTGATTTATCATGTTCATATGTAAATTTATACATGTTTTCTTTTCTTTCCTCTCTTTTATTTATTTTTTTTTTATTTTTTATTTTTTTGCATGCGTGTGAGAAATTATTAGACTAGTAGACTATTATAATTAATTACGTGACTATAAACTTAATGACTTATATATAATTCAACTATTATTTTTCAGTTTTTTCTTTATTTGTTTTATTCTTTGTTAAAATAAATGTAAAAATAAAAAATAAAAAAAAAAGAGGTTCTACTATGTTAGGGTTTTTCTTGTATAAATGAGAGAAAATAAGGGCCATATATACAAGGTTGACCCAACCTATGAGAGACCAATAGTAAACATTATAGGAATAGAAACACATTTTAGTTTGATAAGTTTCCAATCATAGGAATACTTGATTTGATACGTACCCAATTAGGTCAAATCAAAACCTATTTGAATTTGGAAATAAATGGAAGTGCGTTTTCATCCCAAAAAAAGGGCTTCATAGAAGTTGTCTCAAAACTTACTAACACCTAACCTACTTATTGCCTAGCATGTGCACACAAATTTCTCAAAAAATTAAAAAGATAATAATAATGTTGTATATCAATTTAAAAAGTTTCTCAATTCTTCATTATGTTTCACAGGTGGATTTGACAACGAAGAGGATGCAGCTAGGGCTTATGATTTGGCTGCTCTTAAGTTATGGGGCAAGACTGCACCAATAAATTTTCCTGTATGTATTTCATCAAAGGATCGAACCTAAAATTTACATTTCATCTTTGAGATTTTTCTTTTAATAGTTTTGCTATATATATTATTGTAGTTGAGTGACTACAAGAAGGATTTGGAGGAGATGCAGTCCATGACAAAGAATGAATATTTGCAAAACCTTAGAAGGTGAGAGTTGTAATTAATGTGTGTTTCTAATGGAAGTAAATAAATGACTTGATGTCCCTAGAAGGAATCATAATAAGAAAAAAAAACCTATGTTTATAATTTTTTCTTCCCTTCTATCCCCCCCCTTTTTCGACACATATCTATTTTATAAGTTGGATTCAACCGCTTTATAAAAGCAAAATGACATGCATTTTAAATTAATTGGGACAAATCTGTTCACTGGTGCCAAACTTAGAATTAAGATCAAAGACGTTCTTTTCTCATTACAACACTTGGGCATGTTAATTAGTAGCTTTGACTTTTTTTTTTTTTTTTTTTTTTCGCATGATGGTTATTAAACATGACAAATTTCAGGAAAAGTAGAGGCTTCGCGAAGGGAACATCAATTTTCCGTGGAGTTTCAAGGTATCATAACTCTCTCTCTCTCCCTCTCTCTCTCCCTCTCTCTCACGGCTAAACTTTGGAACAGGAACTCTGACAATAAAAAATGGCAAGCCAAGTTGGGGAAAGGAAAAGGAGTGAAAGGCTTATATATAGGAACATTTGGTAAGTCCTATTACTATTGAATCACTCATTTGATTGTATCATGATTAGATGCTCAAAAATAACATCTTTGTCAATGAAAATGATAGCTTTTGTAATAGTATTTTTTTCACCTAAAACTTGCTATTAATATTACGGAGAAATACATGTTGCCTCGTGATTAAGCCTCCCATCAATTTACCTCAAATTTTTGATATGTTACAATTAAGTAATCCACCACCTCACGTCAGCATTGCCACTCGCCCTATCTTCTTAACTTTTCCTTTTTCTTACAATTCTTCCATCCCTTCCCTTTCTCATCCACCAATATGTCTATTTCTTTACAATTACACCACATAATGGCCAGATTAGCTACTATTACGGTGCACAAACCACAAAATAGCCACACAAACTAAATTCCAGCCACCATCCAATCTAAAACCATTACATGAATTCCAAAAGGCTATCAACTTCAAAATTACGATCAAAACATTCTAGAGAATCATCATGAAATCTGACTACCACCCAATCTAAACATGAAATATCCAAGATCAAAAAACCCAGCAAAACCCTAAAATTCTCAATAAGAAACATCCGGCAAGCCCTAGCACCATATATTGTGAATAAATTCATTGTGCCATCCTAGGGTGACTTTTTCTCTCTGTTTATATTTTCTTGGATTTTTTAATCATTTTATGATGGTTCATAGTTGATAGGCATTATGTTAGATGTATTTATGTGTTATGAAATATATTTGAGTAAACTATGTGTTTAAATTCATTGTTTCCTAAGAATTTAAAATTTTGGGATAATCAATATTAAATGTCATGGTTTTAGGGCTCAAGGTGGCATTTGGGGTGTTTAAATGTAGTCGAGAACCATTGATTTTCTAGGGTTTTTGTGTGGTGGGTACTTTGATTTGTTAGTAGTAATTAGGTGTTGGCCGTTTCTGTAAGTATGTTCAATAATGATTTGGACGCCAATGGTCAATGGTCAAAAGGGAGTTTTAGGTGTGGTTATTGCAGATTTGCAGGGTATTTAGGTGTGAGTTTGTTTCGGTTTTTTAGTGGTTTTGTGTGGGGAGGAGTAGTAGGTGGTGGTGATGTGGTGGTGGAGGTGCTATTGTGTGGTGAACTTAGGTTGGGCAAATTTGGGAGGTTGGTGGTATTATCCTCTTATCCTAAAGAAAGAGATAAAGAAAGAAGAAATATAGCAAATAAATGGGAAATGGCTATTTCTATCTTTTATATAAAGTGAAAATAATATATATATATATATATATATGGTTGGGTTCAAATTACACTGGGTGTAACTCTAAGTAATGTTTTACCACCCAATAACTTGTTAATGAATTTATATTTTGAAAATTCCACTGTTAGATTACATATTCTATATGTTCTAAACATGCATACCAATTTTCATACCAATCGGATATTATTTACTATTTAATTCATAAACTCATATTTTACTACAAAAATTCGAATTTATACAATTGATAGATAACATGACTATTGATCTTTGATCACCTTAAAATTTTGCAAGTATAGAGAATATACAAAGTATGGAGAATATACAAAGATTATGTAATCCAATAATCAATTTGTCAAAATTCACATCAAATTAAAAAGTATGTAACTTGAACTCAACGCATATATATATATATATATTGTTTTTTCATATATAATGTTTTAGTTTAATGTACAAGAGGGTTTAGTGTAACATGTCAAAAGTTTATCATACTTTTTTGTTCTTGCCCTTCATATTATCATACATTTTTTTCAATCTACGAACTAGTTACCTTACATTTAATGGCCTAACCAAAACTATGACTGATATATCTTGCTATATGTACAAAAAATTAGATACTGAAGAAGAAGCAGCTAAAGCTTATGATGTTGCAAGCATAAGATTGAAAGGAATGAGAGCAGTTACCAATTTTGATTTGAGCAACTACAATGTCAAAGACATATCTGAAAGTGCAAGGCTTCCAATTGGCAAGGGTGCTTCAAAGTTGATAAAGAAGACTCCAGTTGAGGACGTTCTTTTGAAGAAAGCAAATACTAGAAATACCCCCAGATACTACCTACAATTTGGAAGTTCAAGTAGCTCTCAACCCAACTCAGTGAAAAAACCATTTGAACTGCTTCAATCCTTGACAGCCAGAAAGAACCATCTTGTTGAGTTTCCGCAGAACTACAATACCACCAACCAAGTCCTGCATCAGAGCCCTAGCTCCTCCTATCTTAATGCTACTCATGGATTACCTAGAATTGGTAGAGAGGATGGAACCCATGAAAATTTAAGTCTGGGCTATAATTTCGAATTGCCCATTAATGGTGTTTCAGATGGGCACTTGGCATGGATGGATACTAATAAACATATTAATCAGGTTCAATTTCAAAGCTCTAATTTCCCCCCCAATGTCTACCAAAACCCTAACTATCAAAACTCTAATTTCCCTCATGAGTCAATGAATGTTGAAAGTGGCTTAGAGAGTGATGGGTTCATAAGTGGTTACCTTAATGGAGAATTTCCAATGACTGAGGTGTTCGATGGAAATGCAATGTTGACAAAAAATGTTGATAGTGCTATTGGCTATAAGGGGTTTCAACAGATGGAGTCATTACAAAATTTCAATTTCATCAAGACAGAAATGTTACCAACCAATGCCAAATCAAAACTCAATCTCTTTCCCTCTTGGTGGAATCCAAAACCTTGAGTCTCAAACATTAATTCCTGACTTTGGTTGTGATTTTACTGGTGTTCAAGGGGACAACAATGCAAATTTTTGTACCATTGTAGGGGAACTTCCAAGTAGTGGGGTTTCAAGGGGGAGTTTGGCAGTGATGGGGACTAACAAGAATTATACAAATGATAGCATTGGTGGATTTCTAGTTGAAGGACCAATTTTGGAGCACAACTCGACACAACAAGGTATTGAAAATGGTGAATTGGGTGAAGACTCTGGGCAGGAAAATCAAGAATTTGAAATTCCTTCAAGCTGGATGGATGGAGATTTTCTAGATGAGTTCCCTCTCTTCTAATGCATGATAGGACTAACTATGCTAGGATTTAAAAAAAAAAAAAAAAAAAAAAAAAAAAAAAAAACCTATTTCATAAAGTAAATTCTAAATATAAACATTCATAACTTGAAATAGATTTTAGTATTTTGCTAGGAGACTTATATGATTTAGAGTCATCTAATCAAAGGTTGCTTGATGACCGAAGCATACAAAGTTTTATAAAACAATATAACCATGGACAAAGGTGGTTGCTTTTATATATTATGTTTTTCTGGCTTTTATTTATTATAATGTTTCTATGTCTTTGTTGTAACTTGTAAATGGAGCCGTCGAAAATGTTGTCAAATACCATGTTGGTGCTGCCTGAAACACCGCACTGCTTTTGAAAGATGCAATTGATTTAGAAAGAGGAGACCAAATTCCTTCATTTAGTGAGGAATGCTTTAGTTGCTTTACAAACACCAGTTTTTCCCTTTACAAATCAAAAGAAAAATTGGATGATTAAGGATTAAAAAACAAAAAGAAGTGCGTTAAAAAAAGGATCTTTAGGCAAAGATCAATCTCAAAATTTCTATATTTCAAAACAGTATTTTTAATATCTAAAACTATATATAAGAGGATTCCTTCTTTCAACTGGACTTTTATGTGATTCAAAAATACTCTCATTTTGAAGATTTAAGAATTAATGGTAATGATCTGTTTTCCAATTTGAAATTTTCTCTAAATGAATTTGTTTTTATCTCTCTTTCTAAGTAGTCCACGCACTAAGCAAATGTGAAATGGCTCTAAAGGCCAGAATGTTCAGAGCTATTTTTCACATCTTTGTTTGGTCATTTGATAGTCTTGAAATAATAAACAATGGCTTAGTGAGTAATATCGACTGTCTTAACGCAATTAAAGATTCACTTGAGCGTCTTCGATGATGTTTTCTACAGCATCGACTGAGCCTCTGACTGCATCTCAAACCAATAGTGAGTTTGGATTTGAATATATATATATATATATTTTTATGGTATTGTGCGTGAATATTTTGATCACATTATAAAGAAAATTCTTAGCTTATATTTTAGTAGCAATATAAACTTATATTAGTAGACACACAAAAAATGCACTATGTTATATATATATATATATATATTTGCAAAAAGTTTACAATATTGTATAATATTTGCAATTGTGCACAACATTATACACAATTTGTATGTAAAAAATGTAAGTTTACATTACTATTGAGAGCTACCTACCCTCGGTGGATGGGGGTGCCCTTTAACTCAAGGGTGAGGGTGTAAGCTAAGACGGACTCCTCATATACTAGAGTAGCAAGACCCTATGTCATTTGGGACAAACCAACAACCACCTCTCCTACTTAGCCAACTCCAATATTATATTAAATGACTTTAATGCCCCAACTTAGTAGAGTGTTGTCAGGGAAGTTTTGTGACAAGGGCCGAAAATGCGAGAATGACCCAAATCTCCCATTGGGTTCTTTAGAAGTCTTTATTGTGGAGAATCAAGTCCAAAATTCTAAATGTATAATGAACAAAAGGGTAATGGTGCTTTGACAAGAGAGAATCAAAATGCTAATAACAAAAGTGTAGAAAAAGTATAAAAACATAACAGGTCTGAAACTTCGACCCACAATCACCGAGAAGAGGAAATTGAGAGAGGTTATGAGAAAGAGAGGGAAGGTTCCCTATACTCATATTTCCACCCCTAAGGTTCGGAATTGTGAGAATGTTTCCTAGGTCGGTGGGTTTTTGCTCTCAAGTTTCAGCTCTATGGGGAAAACGTGGTTCAACAGGTATGAAACTTCGACCCACAGTCACCCAGAAGAGGAAATTGAGAGAAGTTGTGAGGAACAAAGGGAACGCTCCCCTGTACCCATATTCCACCATTAAGGTTCGGATTTGTGAGATTGTTGACTGGCTGAATAAGTTTTTACTCTGAAGTTTCAGGTCTTTAGGTAGAACGTGGCTGCCCTTGTTTTGAACTGAAAAGAGAGTTTTATGTAGAATTTGGGGTGTTGCTAATGATTGGTTTTTGAGTAGTGGAAGAGGCTTTTATCTCCTATGATACTAATTTGGTGTTTTGGCTTAGGTTGCTTTTGTTTAGGGAAAAGTTTGGTATGCTTTTCACATAATTTTGGAAATAAATGGGGCTTGCTCTAATTGGTTGCCTTTGGTCAGACATTTCAGACCATTGGGAGGCTCACCTAAGTGAGGGCTAGCAGATGGAGTTGGCCAATGAGAGCCAACTATGTTTTAAAGGTAAAAGTGGGTTATGGTAGAAACTTTAGGCCGCAGTCACCCAGAGCATAAAAGCTCTTTTGAGGTGAAAATTTTGGGTACAAGACATCTTCCATGAGCCTGAGGTGCTACTAGTATCCCTTGCCCACTTGGTAACACGCATGGATTGGGCTCATGCAAAAGGTCCGAAAGAAACCAACTCATACCCTCCAAACTATACTTTTCAATTTCCCCAATAAGTCACATGGGCTTGGGTCATGCTTAAAAAAATAAAATAAAATATAACACATGAATTGAACCCACAATGAAGTCGGGTTTGGTTGAATCGAGCTTGTAGAAAATGTGTCGCGAAAATGAGTATCAACAAGTGTAAACCTAATATAAAAAGGGTATTAATGAGAGTGTGATTATGTGAAGTAGTTTCTATTTAGAAGAGGGTGATGACCATCACGTATCATTTCACAAGTATAAGTGTTTGTGGAGTATGGGGGGATAAAGGACGAAGTTCAAGTTTTCATGAAAGAGTTTCACACATATTTATTTAAATTATGTTAGAATAGAATTTCTATTTTGTAAAAAAAAAAAAAAAAAAGATGATGAACTGGGTTTTGAAAATTTGCTTGCCCATTATCTGGTTTTTTGGTACAATGGGCTTTGAAGGCTTACTTTGTCCAACCAAACCATTTATCCTGCTTCAAAATAGATGTGGATTTCAAGTATTTACGAACCCGTTGACTAGTTTTTTGTATAAAAGAGGTACGGGATTAGGTCTTGTCTTAAATAACAAGCCCACTTGCTTCTTTGTCTTGCAAATAAACAATCTCTTTGGCATTTTCTACTTAATTACACAGTTTGTGTATAAAAGGCAAATGATTGTGAGATCCAACCAGTGAGGAGAGAGAGAGAGACCAAGAAATCATCATAAAGTTCTATTGGTATGGTAAAAATGCATTGGATGTACAAGTACAACCTGAGTAATTGCAGGTCAAAAACCTTGACTTGCAAGTCATATTTGATTTACAAATTCATGAAATTTGATTTTATTAAGGATCATGAACTCAAGCTTGTGAAATCAAATATTAGGCTCGCCAATTAGCCTATTTTATGTAGGAGAAAAATTTGCTAGAGTAATTATTAGGTGCTTTCAGAGTAAAATATGACACTTACTCTTTTTACATTCATGATAAATCTTATTAATTAAATTAATGATAAAGTATACCATAAATGTAAAAAGATGGAGCACCATTCTCATTGTAATCTTGGAGTAACTAATAAATTTTAATATGTACTCATTCCAATGTTGATGATGTTTGAATTCTTGACTTTAGCTTTGCCAAATGTTTTAACCCAAAATTTTGCCTCCAAACACTATAAGCCCTCAAAGAGGATAGTTAAAAAGCACTCTAACACTAACCCAATTTTTGTAGAAATCTTACCCACGCCCACATTACTGCACCAAGCTTCACTTGACTCTTGACTACTTTTTATTGCGTAAGTTTTCTGCAAAAATTATCATTTATCTCAACTTCGATACAATATATTTGCAGCCTTAAAAGGATCTCACTAACAATTATAGGATAAGATATCTTAAAGGACCTCTCTCTCTCATTAGAATTAAGATATCTCTCTCATTAGAATCCGTACATTCTATGAGACAAATTTCATAAAATCATCTCATAAGATAATTTTTCTATTTTTAAAGTAAAATGACTCGAGCTTAACCAGTTTCTGTCACCAAATTTATAGTTGACCCAATGACTTAAGACCTAGCTGTTCGGTCTTTCTATTTTCTTTTTCTTTTTTGGATAAGTAATAAATTTCATTAAGAGATTGGGGGGGGGGGGGGGGGCACAACGTAGTATACGAGAATTTACAAGAGGAAGAGCCCAGAAATAAACTCTAGCATCCAAGCTTCAAATCGGTCAAGGCACTTAAAATTATAATTTTAGTAAGTCATTTATTCATTAGTTTTGTAGTTAAGAATTGGTATGTTTTTGTTTGCTTGATGAACCACGAGCTAATCAAACACCAGCGAACAATTTTTCAAATAGGATGAAATCTATCATTAAACTATATATGGTTATGATCTATGATCATTGTTTAATGTACAAGAAAGCTGATGGCTTGGGTTTTGGCCAAATGCAAGAATTTCCAAAGACATCAGATCAACTGGAATTTTTTTTTTTTTTGGCCCTTTATTTTTCACAAATTTTTGCCTCTATTTCCTTCCTCTCTTTTCCTTACATACAAAAAAACAATAAATTTACATATAGAAGTCACTCTTAATATTTACATGGACCAGACCTCCCGAAGGAGTTCATACCTCGCATTTGTGCCAGTATTACTGGCATGCTCCTCGTGTTTACCATTTCCATTTACTGCGATCATTGGTGAAGAAGGCATTTTGTCAATGATGGATGTAAGAGGAGAATCCAGTTCCTCTAGTTCTTCATCACTGGTATACCCCTTCCTCTGTACAACAGACACATTCCTAGCCAATGCAGATATTTCTCCTGCCTCTGCAACTTTCTCTGCCACATCAGCTGAGGAAGGAGGGTTGTAGACAACAGGGGCAACTGTATAAGGGAAGCTTCTAGCTGAGTCTCCGGACAATCTCCGCTCCACAATACTCTAATCAAAGGAAAGAACCATATATGGTCATTTTCCAGCAAAAATCTCTTTTTAGTAGACCACACAAAACTTTTAAGGTCTTTTTTTTTTTTCTTTTTTGATAAGTAAGAAGAGAATATTATTAATAAAAGAATAGCAAGAAAAGCACACAAAGTTCACAGTAGTGAACAAAAGAAAAAAAAACAAAATGACATAAGCAGCCCCTAATCTATACTAATAGAAGAAAGAAAATCCAACAGGTAGAACAATCCGAATAGCCCCAACAATGAGACCAATCGAAGAGGGTCCGCTAACAATACTCTAACAACTGAACCACAGTTTTCTCCTCATCCTCAAAAGACCGTCGATTCCGTTCAGTCCAGATAATCCACATTAAACATCCTGGAACCAAATCCCAAATATCTGAGCTATGCTTCCCAAGCCAATGATACCAGCAAAATAATAAGTCCATAACTGAGCCTGGCATGACCCATTCCATCCCAAACAACCGAAGCATATGCATCCACAAAGAATGGGCTATCGGACAAAACTTTAAGGTCTTAAAAATTTTTAAAAAGAAAAAGAAAAAAAAGGGAAGAATAAGAAGAAGAGAGAGAGAGAGAGAGAGAGTAAAAAGATCTATAGGCCTAAATGATGCTCCCATCTGTGAGGAATTGGACATATATATTCCTTTTTTTTTTTTTTTTTTTGGAAATAATCAAACATATGGATCAGTTACCAATTTTGTTTCAATTAAAAACTGAGACTCAAAACATAAAATATTAAACTTTAAATGTATATCATTAGCAACACCAAATGATAAGTGTTGAATGAAGATAATCATTAAGCAAATTATTCTCACACAGGAGACCTCCAATAGAACCAATATGGCCTCTATATATAAGCAGCTTTTTTCTCCCCCGCAGTTTGAAAGCAACTTCTGGAACTGGATCTATTTAGTGTTCCAAAACCTATCTATCATAGTTGCACAATCAACTAGTAGTGGAGCTTGAGAGACCAAAAAGATACTTTTAAGACAACCATGAGAATGTATGGGATGATTGGTGTAAAGAAAACTCAAACCTCAGCATTCAATGCCTCCAATACAGCCCCTGGGACAGGATCAGGACAGAACTCATCTGGAGTGAAGTTGCAGACTATTCGTTTAATCAGTGGAAGACTAATTGATGGGCACACCTAGAAAACATGAGACCACAAAGTTTGATCAACTTAAAAGATATGGAACACAAAATAGAATAAGAAAGGAATACAATTTCAACATTAATGCTGAAATAAACCTCTTGTCTAATTGTTCGGTCCATAAGCATGTCTTTTGGAAGCATCAGAAGATCACTCAAATCATTCAGGAGGAGGAAAGATTTAGGTTCACTGTCTCCACCCCTCCCGTCATCATCTTCACTGCCATGCTGATCTTCTTTCAGAGAATCATCAGCATCTATGCCAAACATATCAGTAAGCCATCTAGACCAATTGCCGATCTGCGTGAAGAATAGCCTCATATCAACAAATGGAATGACAACTCATCAAAATATAAATACTAAGGATGTTTAACACAATGCGATAAGTCACATCATTTAGGGATATATTGGACACCCACTTTTTCCGTTTTCAATTTTTTCCCAATACACATGTAACTATGATTACATGGAATTATGGAAATTAGATCATTCTGCTATATAGCAACGTATTTGAAGGGCCCACTCAGTACAGCACAACTCAAAAATGTATTTAGTTAAGTAACAACTACATTCTTAAACATGAAATTGTATATTCAAATTTCATATGAAATGAACAAAGAATGTTCATCTCCACTGGACAGTTATGTTTCTGCAGGTTGGGCTCCTTATTTTGAATATAAATTATGATCAACAATGTAGTGCCTTCCATCAAAGGCCCACTAGTCACTGCGGTAATCAACAGAAAATATTTAGACTACCTTGTTAAAATAAAAATAAAAAACAGAAAATCTTTTCATTTTCTCAGCAAAACAGATTATTCCCATTAATAATATGTTTTTCCCAAATCTTTACATTTTTATAATTTTATGTAAAATATGCAAACCACATAAAAGTGTAAAATGGTACATACAGAATTTTTGAGCTGGGCACCAGATCCGAAACTCAAATCTCCAGCGGGAATGGGCAAAACCTTCGAATCAACAATGGGATCTGATATAGGATCAGTTGGAATCTCATGGGCTGACTCACGCAAAATAGCATTAAACATGGCAACATCAAGTCTGGCAACACATTGTTCCATAACCTGATCAAAGAAATCATATCTAATTAACCCTCCAAAGCAAGGGGAACTTAAAAAGCTAGAGGTTGGAGTTTGCTAAAATTTCAAGGAAGATGACAAATTTTGGTATCCTGAACTTGTATTTCAAGATCTGTGACAAGGTAATTCAAGTTCCAAAGAAAATCCAAACAGGTGTTAAAAACCTCATACCATTCTTGCCAACACAGCTAAGCAACCACATTCATGTCCCCCTGCTCGAACAGGACAGAGTCGTTGAAAAGCATCTTGAAAAGCTTTCTTCCATAGATTGATAGAAAAGCTGCCTTGCTGCTGGTCACCCAAAGCTGGTCCCAACAACCTTCCACCGTTTTTATTGGTTGACATATTCTCAGGTGACTGCATATATGGAGTTAAAGCCTGAAAACATAATATGCAGTCAGTATAAAGGAGGAAGGTGTGTCTAAGCCACTTATAATATTGCAAATAAAAGAGCAGTGTTTGTTATACACACACTGTTTAAGACATTTGTATACGCACAAAATGCACTGAAATCAGGACTTGAAATTTTGTACATCTATAAATGTATAAAACAGTGTGTAACATCATTCAGCCTTGTTATAATATCTAGATTAATTCATAATACTTCATTGCTCAGTCCCTTAGATTATTACCTGCCACCATACTGACTCAACTATCCGAGAGAAAATCCAAGATTCAACTTTTTCCAATGCAGCCATGAAGGTTCCTGTCTCCTGCCAATCAGCAACAGACTGCATAAAACCATTAGCTTGTTTACTAACAGAGCTACCCTTCCATTTCAAAATTGGAGACTTCCCATCACTTCTCTTGCCACTCCCATTTGACTCAGTATGCCTGGTCATAGAACTGGACTGACGTGAACTGCCAAATGCTTGTGAGATGATCTCCCTCAGCACAACAGTGTTGGACATCCAGAAGGTTAGCCTTAAAACATAAAGGGAAAAAGATACCTGTTAGCTTCACATTACACAAAAATGGACAAAGCATTTTATAACACTCTTATGACTAGGAATATATACCTCGGGACATCATTACCGCAGGACTTGGCAATCAAAACAAGCCCTGATACGGTGTTTTTAGCAATTGTGGCTCGCTTGTCTAGAGTCCAATGTTTGCAAGCAAGAATGTAAATTCTAGAAAGGCGCCTAGCAGGTGTGTGAACCTTATGTGCTGAGCTCCCATGCTCCGGTACCACAGAATAGAGTGAAATTTCAAGAGCAGCAACTTCTCTCAGCTCCTCTTCTAGTTTTTCAATCCTTGTCTCCATTTCTTCAATCTTTTGCTCCAAAGCTGCCTCATCCTTGTGTTCATCACTTTCTTCAGCATCGATTGTTTCATCATCACTTCCAAAACTCTGAGCACCATTTGAGGTCCCATCCAATTCATCTACTTCTTTTACCTCTTTAACAGACTTATCATCAACTCCTTCAGAAGATTCTGATGACAGTTTGGAAGGAAATTTCATATTTTGGGAGTCAGCCTTGGAAGAACTTCTGGCAACAACTCTAGAAGGCCCTTTTATTGAACCTATGGATTTCTTAGGAGTGTTATGTATTGCTTTAGATTGTGGTTTGTTTCTTTGGCAATCCTCTGAGGAATTATTTTTAACACTTGAAGGTCTTTCTACTTTGTCATCATCAGCTGTCAGCAAATCCCCTTGAGATGAAACTGAATCTTTTATTGTCTCAGAATCTGACACTTCTTCCTTACCCATGCTAGGTTCTGTCTCCAAATCAGTAGAATGATTATCTAGAACATCATCCTTGTTCTCTTTGGCAATCATTGCATTTGCTTTCAAATCTTGAGGTGTCGCCTCAAACCTGTTAGCATCATCCACATAATGTATAACCATGTTTTTGTAAACTTCAGAGGGCTCTGTGCCTGCGTTTGAATCACTTACTGAAATACTTGACTGTGCTGTAGGAGACGAAGCTTTAGAACGAGTTTCTTTTGCTTTTAAATTTTTGCTGACATTCGCTTGATGCAGTTTATGGTCTCTCCTATCAGTTTTTCCTGGGCGCTTTGTCTGGTTGTTATTTGAAATTTTCTTTTTGTCTATCTCTTTCATACTTTTTTAAATCTTCTCCAATTGCAAACAAACGAAGATCCTAAGAAGGGAGAAAAGATTTAAAAAAAAAAAAAAAAAAATTCAATATACCTAGGCAAGCTACTTATGAAAAGGTCAATCTAGATTTATAAAGCAAATAATTACACTTACTTTTATTGAATTGTCTTCCTCCGCATCTAAAATGTAGGGAAAACTTCTTGTACCACTTATGTCAGCCTTCAGTAAGTCTACAACAAGACACCAGTTTTGATATTCAACAAAACCCACCAAACATTGAAGAAAAAATGGAATACCAAAGTGCCAGGTATAACACGTATAATCTGATCTAATTTTCATTTGTATTAGAAGCTAACCACCGGCAGACAACTAAACTAAATGTCAACCAATGATCAAGAATAATACGGATAAAACATAATCTCAACTTGAGCGAGCCCTGGCTAACAATCAAAAAGGCAACAGCAATTGCACTTCAGAGATACAGGGATGAAGAAAAAAAAAAAAAAAAGAGCCAGAAACAGGACAGGAGACAAATTTTCAAACCCTTCAACAAGCTACAACTGAAAAAGTGGGTATAAATTATCAGAGCCTTCACAACAATAACTAATACAAACTACAGAGTTAGATGCTACCAACGAGGATAATTGTTTCCAGAACCTGAAGAATAAATGGCAAGAATACATCAAAAGTACACTCCTCCCTCCCAACTATTGAATTTAAAAAGTAAAATAATAAAATAAAATAACCTACAGAATTTCCATCACCATTGTGTTATTCTTGATTGGAATAAGGTTAGTATAACTCCACATGAATTAATTGTCAATTATCTAAAAATAATAATAAATCCAAGACTTCTCAACCTTGCTGAAATTCATTCACTTGATAATAAGCCATGTCTGTCTTTAACTTATTTCGTGTTGGCAATCACCGACAAGTTAGTACAATAATAATAAGTCTATAAAAAGATCTTAGATGCATGTCTGAAGCGACACCGTTTTCAGCAACTGGATTCGGTTCTAATCATAACCACAAAGAGTTGGAAAACTTGAACCTCACAAAGTGACAACCAGCGCACTCACACAACAAAACTATCTTCGGTAACCGTATGGTCCTCACTTTACAGTTACATAATTTCTAATGGGACATTATTCGAAACTTCCCACCTTAAAGAACTACAGTAAATTCTTAACTCTCTCAAATTAAAAGTCAAATGAAGAGCCTCAAAAACCTGATCATGTGTCTCCCCCATTTTCACTCTCACCGACAATACTACAACCAGATCCAAACATCAAAAACAAACAAACAAACGCGGAAAATACCAAAAAATTCAAAGATTTAGAACTTACGAATTATTCAGCCATTTCCATGTTTCCAAACAGAACAAACCTCAAAGTTCAGCAAAAACAGAAACGAAATTCACTAACATAAAACACAAACTAGAGCAACGAAAGTGAGATTTCACAGATCAGAGATTTATTTAGGAAGCTCGAGGTAATGCATGTTTCCCGTGTGGTCAATTTCCGCAGTACATGACCGACAAACATAGCAAAACGACGACGGAACAGTAAAAAGTTAGAGAGAGAGTAAAAAAAATAATGGAACTCACGGTCATGGAAGCCAGGCTTTTGTTGCTTTGAGTCTGGGCCTCGCAAAACGCTAGCAGACAAACTTCGGGATTATCACGTTCATGTGGAGCAGAGCAACAAAAGTTTTCTGTGTAAGAATATAATAAACATATATATTTATTCTATGTGCGGTCTGAGTCTGACTTCAATATATGTAAGCAGTTTTTTTTTTATTTTCCCCTTAAAAAAAGCCAAGTATTGGAGAATTCTATTTCTGGTGAGAATTGAGTGCGGGAAGGGTTGGAATTTAAAAGGGAGGAAGTGGCGAAGTGGTATGACGAGTGAGTGAGTGAGGGTGTACGGAATGGTGTTTGGTGACTGGGAGATATTGTCGGTGGAGGGGAATGCGACCGGATTTTACCGGTTACGCTACGCGTTATTTGCAAGTTTTTTTTGGTATACCTAAACTGCCATCATTGTCTTCGTTGAATTACCGGCCGGTATTGTCAGTGTACAGGGTAAAAAGACTGGAGACAGAGACCCCATAAAATCATAAAAGAAAAATGTTTTATGTATAAACTATTTTAGTATTTTACTAGCCTGGTCACAGCTCATCGCGCTTTTCTTTTCTTTTTTTTTGAAAAAATATTGTGTTTTTATTTTGAGATTAAATTCTATAATATTCATGTTATACCCCTCCAATCTTAACATATCGCATCATCTTACACATATTTAAGAATAAATACAATTATACTCAATCAATTCTACTATTCATATATAAATCCAATCAAATTGGAAATTTATTGAAATGTTATTAAGTGTGGTAGAATGTATTGAATTTTAAGTAAAATATTGATGTGACAATTACTTATTGGATGATGTAAAACATGAATTTTACACCTCCATCCTTATAGAATTTAATTTCTTTTATTTTATGTATATAATTTTTACTTTGAGAATCTAATTTATAAGTTGATACAACAATTTAAAAATCAACAAGAGAGTTGTCCTATTTTTAAGGCAATATTTTAATGAAAATTAGAGTTGTATTTTTATTGGATTGTCATTTAGTTTTGTCTCTATTTAAACATATGGGTAACATAAGAGTGTACGCCCTATAGGGCCATTTTTGAATAAAAAAAATGAAAATATCAAATAGGGAAGTCTCATAAATAATAGTATAAATAAGATGTTTTACAAATTATTAACCTTATTATTGGTGAAGACAAATTACAAAAATGTTAAATTTATCAACTAAATATAACAAAAGTAGACCGCATAGGTGGAAAAGCCAAAATTTTTGGCTGTCATGTGCCCATTGGTCTGATGTTAAACAAAAAAGAAAAGTAAATTATTAGTTCTCTACTGTAGCTTAGATTATTAAATGATTTTTTTTTCTCTTCCTTCCTTATTTTCCCGTTGCACGCCTCCTCTCTCTTCAGATCATTGTCCCTCAAATTATTAAATGATTATTATATTATTTATATTATTTTATTATGTTGAATACTAAAATAAAATCACTAATGTTGGATATTTTGTAAAATGATGTAATAAAATAGATAAAGTAGCTTTTTTTTGTGCCAAATTACTAAATTTTACCACCATCAATGCTGATGCTCAAGTGATTTAATGGCAAATGAAAAATTGATGTTAGTGGTGAGCTTACATTAAAAATTAACTACATTAACAATTTGTAAAACTATTATAAAATAGTTTGTGGTTTCAGTTGCGACTCTAGATCTTTTTTTTTTTTTAGGAGTCAATAAAAATATGAGTCCTAAATAGGAGATGAATCTCGCAAATTACATACTTTTCTTATTACAAATTTGTTCACATATTTTTTTCTTTGCCGGTTCGGGTTTCGTTTGAACTTTGGGCTAAACCTAGCGTTGCCCCTGTATGATTGTAGCATTACTCCTCTATATTGAATATTGTATATAATCTGTTTTTTTTTTTTTTTTTTTGGCCACAATTAAATAGTGGCAAATATTTTTTGAGATTGAGGCAAATTTTTTTTTGAGAAAGTTTAATGTGGTAAACTGAAAGTAACAAGAAGAAAAAAAATTATAGTTTATGTAAAAGTGACAAAAATTAATCATGATCTATCACCTGTCATAAGATAATTCTTTTATTTTATCACTATTATATAAACTGTTTGGAGGGGAATGGGATAGGAATGGGGATTCAGTCGGTCATACATTTGTTCTAAGTTTTGACTAATTGGATAACATCGTCTATTCATGGCCCCCAAGGAAGGTGTACCGTAATTTTCTAAACTAAACATTTTCCTTCTTTGTTTGAATATCGTAGAGTGAAGTTCAATCTCTCTCTTTCTCTAACTAGTAAGGGTACATTTGATAGATTATAATAGACACTGTAATCTAATAATTATTCTTATGGTTTATCTATTTAGTAGTTTGATTATGTTTTTATTACAAGGAATAGTTATTTCTTATAAATAGCTATTCTTTAAAATGTGAAATAACTATTCATCTCTAAAAAGAAAGTAATAACTATTCCTTAATAGGTGTATTAGTTTCTAAAATTAATATATTTCCAAATAAACAAACTCTTTATATGTATATAACAATTATAAAAATTAAAAAAAAATTATTTTTAGGAAGTATGATTATATCTTTAGGGTTCTATTATTATGTTGTCACCAAACAAATGAATAGTAATAAGCATTACATTTCAACGTCTCGTATTCCTTGTAATACATATTCTTATTCCTATGTAATTATCATTATAGTCTACCAAAGGTGCCCTTATATATATATATATATATATATATTTGTCAATTGTTATCAAATACTAAAAAACCGGATACAGTCAGAGAGTTGGCGATTGCTTTTTTCTTTTCTTTTTTTCTTTTTTTTTTTTTCTCTCTCTCTCTCTCCACAATTAATTCTTTTTCTTTTTTTAGTTGGTTATGGGAAAGGATGGTGGGGGGATTGGAATTACATGTATATAAATATAACCACTTGTTTGGGTGAGTAATTTAATACTAAGATTTTTTATAGGATTTACTATTAAAATTTGAGTGCATCATAAAGTAGAATATTTTCTCATGAAAAGTTACTTGTTAAGTGAATTCTCACATTTATATATATATATATATAGAGAGAGAGAGAGAGAGAGAGAGGATTTATGGTTGTAATAAATAAGGTGAGAGAAAAAAAAAAAAACACCCTAAAATAAATTTTGCTGATGTGGTATAATTGACTATTTTTAACCATTAGATCTTATAGAAATCAATTTTCTTAAAAATGTGTAACTTGAATCTATCTCATATATATATATATATATAAGATTTTATTAACCGAAAAAAAAAAAGTTTCCCTGTTGCTAGGAAAGCTCTGGCTTATTGTCAAATTTTTCCTAGGCTATGGAATTTCAGTCCCTTCTCTGTAAGGCTTGTTTGTTCCCTGCGATAACACTGTTATCACTAGGGCTAGTAGGATGTTCTTTTTTTCAAGGTCCTGGAATACAGTTTCACCTCCTTTCTCTTTCTCTCTTCTTTTCTTTTCTTCTCTCGTCTGCTTTTCCATCTTTTTCCTTTTTTTTTTTCTCTTGCACTCATTAACTATTTTTTTCCTACTTATTATACTATGGAAGATCTATCAAAATAGTGGACTAGACTCTCTCTGTTGGATGGGGAGGGTGACAAGATCATTATTGGGAAAAGCAAATGTTCCCAAGAATACATCATTGTAGCCAAGTTTCTAACTAGGAGAGCAGTGAATGTATATGTAGTGGGTGAACTTTCAAACCACTATGGCATTCACTTAATGGGTTTAGAATCAAGAAGCTTGGTGACCATACACTATTATTTATTTTTGATCATCCAGATGATGTTAACAAGGTGTTACTCGGTGAGCCTTGGAGCTTTGACAAGCATTTGGTGGTGGTTCGGAATTACGATATCAACATCCCGCTCTAGGAAGTATGTTTCCACAAAGCCTCTTTTTGGGTTCAAGTGCATGATATCCCGATTAGGTATATGACAAAGGAAGCGGTTGAGGATATCTGTGGTACTCTTGGTGAAGTCAATTAATCTAGAAAACATCCAACTGAGGAAGGTGGTATTTTTATGAAGGTGTGGGTTACAGTGAATGTCACAAAACCTCTTTGTCGAGGGAGAGTGATGCATCTTGAAAAAAGGGGGGGGGGAGGGAGAGCTTGGGTGTCCCTTCAAATACGAGATTGCCCAATTTATGTTATTGGTGTGGTTGCCTCAACCATGATAACAGGGAATGTGTGCTATGGATTGAGAGCAAAGGAACGCTGCTTGTGATTGCAAAACAATTCAAATCATTCATGAGAGGTAACCAAGTTTTCACTCCAAAAAATAGTGTGGTGCATGTCTCTGGTTACTTCAATGATAGGAAAGATAAGCACCCCAACACTCTCATGACAAGCCTAAAGTGAGAACTTAGGCACCTGCGACTGAAATTCCGGTGATCGGATCCTTTGCTACAGCGACCACAATGAATTGCCCTAATTTAGAAACCCCAAGATTTGCAGAGGACGTTATTATTCTCCCAAATTCAAATTCTCATAAGTCCATAGTGGGTACATTTCAAATTACTCCTAATTCTTCAAGTCAAACAAATCTCATTGATCCTTTTTTCCAACAACTTCTTGATATAGATTGCAGTTTGTAAAAATTTGGGGATTATGGGAATCAAAGTGATGGAAATTCAAGACTCACAGCTACGTAGATATGTGATGAGATTCTATCAAAATAGCCAAGTTGCCCTAAGTCTACCTCACGTGCCCCAGCCTGCAAACTCCTTCCCCATGCAAAACTCAAGTTGTACTCTCGAATATCACATATTCCTTGGGGTTTGAGAACTTAGTCGCCCCTAAGTCAACTATATGGAAACGAATTTCTCGCACTGTAGGCTCCAACCTAGTTTCACCTTCATAGAAGAATGTTTGCACTAAACGTCACTCATCAACACTTGGTGAACATGTGGATCTACCTAACAAAAAATGGGTGGTTCTTTAAGATGTTAGCTTTTCTTCTCATACATCAATGGAGGATGTTTCCTAGCCCCGTTGGGAGCAATGAGTAGACTACATTGAAACTGTCATGGGCTTGTGACCCTACAAACAATTCAAGAGCTTGGTGATTTAATCCAGGCACAAGATCATGCAATGGTGTTTTTAGTTGAAACATGGCTAGATGAAGCTAGGCTAAGTGGTTTGTGTGACATTTTAAACTTCAAGAATTTCTGTGGAGTTTCAAGAGTTACCCATGGAGGGAGTTTGGCTCTTTTTTGGAGACATGATTTTGATCTCCGAGTTGTGAACTTGTCTTCAAATTTCATTGATGCAATAATAAACTGGTAAGGATGATGGGTGGTGCTTCACAGGCTTCTATGGAGCCCTTGAAACTTTGAGGCGTCTTGAATCTTGGAATGTTTTAAGAGCACTCCAAACTCTATATTCACTAACTTGGCTCTGTGCTGGGGATTTCAACACTAAGTCCAATGAAAAATTTGGTGGTCTTATTTGCCCTAACAATCAAATGCAAGATTTTTGGGACGTGATTGACGAATGTGGCTTTCGAGATCTTGGCTATGTGGGGAATAAATTTACTTCGGCCAAACACTATTCGGATGGAACAGTCATTTAGGAACGTTTGGACAAAGCATTTGGTATTGAAGATTGGGTTAGCTTGTTTCCTGCTTTTCGAGTGGTTCACCTAGAATGTGGGATGTCTGATCATAAACCGATCCATATCCATCCTTTGGGGATTTTAGCAAGGAGGCAAAAGCCACGGCACTTCGAACAAGTCTAGTTACTTTAGGAAGGCTACCTTAACACTGTAAGAACAGCATGAGAGGCAGATTTGGATTGCTTTACAATGGGACAGGTTGGTGAAAAAATCAAGAGATGTCAGAATGGCTTACAATGGTGGAGTAAACACCCTTCTACAACATCTCTCACTCCTTCATTGAAAAAAATCATCTCTCAAGAATGCAAAAAAAGTAGCCCAGGTTGGAGGTAATTATGAACTTGTTTTTGCCATCAAAAAGGAAATTTTTGAGTTACTACTCCTTAAGGAACAGATTTGGCATCAACGATCCCATGTTCATTGGCTAAAATCGGGTGATAAGAATTCAAAATTCTTTCACAACAAAGCTTCATAGAGACTCTATAGAAAAAGAATTTTTGGCATTAAAAATAACAATGGTGTCCTATGCACAGGTGAGGCAGAAATTTTGGGTCTATTGGTATCCTATTATCAACGGTTGTTCACTTCCTCTCAACCAACAGACTTTGAAGCGGTATTGCAAGTTGTCCCATTAGTTGTCACTAATGATATGAACAGCACTTTGATTGGTGAATTTACACGGATTGAGGTTGATATGGCTTTGAAGCAAATGGCACCTCTAAAGGCACCGAGTTTGACAGCATGCCTCTTATCTTTTACCAATATTATTAGCAACATATTGGTAATGATATTTCACAAGTAGTTTTTTCTTGTTTGAATTTTAGGAAAATACCGTGTGATTTAAATTATACTTATCTAACACTTATTCCTAAAGTGAAGAGCCCTGAAAAGGTTATTGAGTTTTGGCCTATTGCTCTTTGCAATGTATTATATAAATTGGTGTCAGAGGTCTTAACAAACCGATTAAAAAAAAAATCTCCCTCATATTATATCTGATTCACAAAATGCTTTCCAATTGGATAAATCAATCTTAGACAATATCTTGGTGGCCTTTGAAACACTCCATCACTTGAAAACTAAGAAATTAGGAAAAAGGGGCTTTGTAGCCATGAAGCTAAATATGAGCAAGGCCCCAATTTATGAGGGAGAATTTTAAAAATTATGGATAAAATGGGTTTTGACAAAAAAATGGATCCAACTTATTTTTGAATGTATCAATACAATTTCTTATTCACTCTTGGTGAACGGAGAGCCATCAAGTGTTATTAAACCAACAAGTGGAATCATGTAAGGGGATCCGCTCTCCCCCTATCTGTTTCTTTTATGTTTGGAAGGTTTAACACAACTTATTAAACAATCTGTGCAAGTTTATAAGATAAGGGGTTACTCTCTTTGCATGAATGGACCTCAAATTTCACAGTTATTTTTTTGTAGATGACAATTTATTGTTCTATAGAGCTCAACTGGGGGATGTTCAAACTATCCAAACTCTTCTTGGTATCTACGAAAAAGCCTCAGGATAGCAGATTAATAAAAAGAAGACAAATCTTTTCTTTAGTAGGTCAGTGTTCGATGGAGATAAAAATACTATTAAAAATCTACTTGGTGTGGCAGAGATAGAGGAGTATGAAAAGTATTTGGGGTTACCTGTAGTAGATGTGAAGAATAAATGGGCTAGTTTGAATTATATCAAGGAAAGAGTGTGGAGAAAGCTTTAGGGTTGGAAGGAGAAGATTCTATCTCAAGAGGGTAAAGAAATCTTGTTCAAATCTGTGGTTCAAGTCATCCCGACCTTTGCTATAAGTTGCTTTAAATTATCATTAGGTCTATGCAAAGACATTGAGGATCCGGAAATTTTGGTGGGGCTAGCGGGGTGATCGTAGGAAGGTGCATTGGAATAATTGGGATACTTTGTGTAAACCAAAAGATGAAGAGAGGTTGGGTTTCAAAGATTTAAGCAAATTCAATGAGGCAACGTTGGCAAAACAGGTTTGTTGACTAATTCAGGATGAGCACTCTCTATTTTTCAAAGTTTTCAAAGCCAAATATATTCCAAATTCCTCTATATTTGAAGCAGGGCGGCTCATATGCTTGGAAATGTATACTTAAAAGCCAGAAAAGTCATCAGTATGGGAGCTAAGTGGCAAGTTGGTGATGGGAAAAAAATTTGGGTCTATGGTGAGCAGTGGTTACCAAGTGATGGGGATGGTAGAGTGATTTCCCCAGTCTCAAGCCTACTTACTAATGTTGTTGTTGCAGACTTGCAGACCTCATAGACCTAGTGTCTAGTCGGTGGAATTCTCACACAATTGATCCAAACTTTCTACCTTTGAAGCTGCCAGAATCAAAGCCATACCAATCTATGTTGTAGCTCAAGAAGACATCCTTATCTGGCTGATGAGCAAGGACGGTCCTTACTCTGTCAAGACAAGCTACAAACTGTTAAGCGATGAGTAGGTCAGGGATAATGCCTCGAGTTCTTCTTCAGGTGCTGCATAAAGGTTTCTAGTCAGGTTTGTGGAAGCTATAGGTCCCAGGAAAAATCAAGCGTTTCCTATGGCAAGCCTATTCAAAATCTCTCCCAACTAAACACAATCTATGAAAGCTGAGAATAATCTCTAACGACGATTTGTGGAACTGTGAAGCTAGCAAATTTGTTTGGAACCAGGATTTTGATTGGATAGATAGAAGGAAGGCTAACCGAGGGAGTTTTGTAGACTTATGGAACATGGTTCGCACCGAACCTCAGAAACTTAAGTTATTTGCCATCACAGTGTGGATAATCTAGACTAGGCGAAATAAAACTCGACTAAAGCAAGTTGTTCCATTGTTAGCTAAAGTCCCAAGTGAAGCATGCCAATACGTCTCCGAGTTCAGGAAATATAATGCCATGCTGGTGAAGGTGAAGCCTCTTAAAATGGTGAAATGGAAGCCACTGAACAGCAACTGCTACAAGACAAACTTCGATGGCGCAATCTTTGCAAACGGGGGGGGGGGGGGGGGGGGGGGGAAGGTGTTGGTCGTCAGGAATGCACAGGGTCAGGTCTTGGCTTCACTCTTTGAAAAAATCCCAAATCTTAGTGTAGCTGTCTTGGAGCTTTTGGCAGCCAAACGTGCTGTGTCATTCGTCAAGGAGATTGGATTGGACATCTCTATTCTGGAAGGTGACTCGAAAATCATCATCAATGCTCTAAAAAATGGAGATGTGTTCCACTCCACATATGGACAACTGCTCTTGGACACCCTGTTACTCTTAAACTTTTTAAAGAGCTAGTGGTTCTCTCATACATATGAGAAATTATATATTATATAGTGGACCACGTCATTTGTTTACCATTCCACTAAAAAACTTCCACTTGTTTAAAAAAAATTTCTAACTGACAATTTTAAACAAGTAGCAGTTTTTTAATGGAATGGTGAACCACATCATTTGTCCACCATGCGGATCTTATAATTTCTCTATACACAAAGGCTGGGCAATGTTGTAACAGATGCTTTAGCTAGGAGAGCTAAATTTTCTTTTCTGCTTTCTATCTAGTTGGAGTCTGTTCCCCCAAATATAATCAATTTTCTTAATTCTGATTTACCAGTTTCTTGAATAAATATATCCAATTGGAATGTTTCAAAAAAAAATATATATATATATATATATATATTAACCGACACTTTAAGGATATATATTTAAAAAATACTTTGAAAACTTTTTATGGAAAAGGCAAAAGACAACTATTTTTTATAGTTTTTTTTTTTTATATTTTATATAAAAGTAATATCAAAACTTTCTTAAAATTATTTATTAATAAATCCTCTCATGACACACATCTAGAATTTGAGGGTCAAACTTTCATGTGCAAATTATTCCTTTATTAGAGCATTCCCATTAATTTCTTCATATGCATTTTGCTAAGGCGATAAATAACCCAATGGAGTGTGTTTTTTATGTTTTGTTTGTTATAGTGTAATGCATTTGCATTACTCAATGGGAATGCTCGAAGTGTTATTTTCAAATTTCTCTCAAATGCCTACTAAATTTAGAAGAATGCCCCTCAATGTAGTTGACCTTAATTGCATTGACACCTTCTTCCAAACCTTTGCTCACATCCACTTCCTTTATAATGTTTTCATCCACACTTTCCTTCCCCATCTCTTCCTACCAATGCCAAAATGATGAATTAATAAAAAAATTTCTTGCCTTCTAAATTTTCTCCAATACATCTACAATGACAAGATCAAAAGACCTCCTCGAGTTGTTATCTCACTGCCCAATATGAACACCTAAGAAAATAGGAGAATTAAACAAGTTTTTCACTTAGAACAAAGCTTGGGTACAAACGTAATTGTAAACTTATGCTACAACCACTACAAAAAAAATTGGTCTACTGCTGCATTTTTTGTAGTGAACCAAAAATGGGAAGATGCCATGTGTCTCTATCATGTGCAATGCATATAACTTACAAAACCACACTCAAGTGATTTCATACAATTATTTTAAGCGAGTCAAAAGAAAATCATTCAAGAGTCTTTAGCAGTGACAGAGTCAGAATTTCAGTTAGGAAGACTGTCTCAAAGGAAATATTATTAAAAAAATTTGCATATAAAAATACTAATTGACATTAGAAATAAATAAATAACAATGGTAAACAACAATAATTGTTATATAAAATTTAATATTGTTAGGACATATATGATTCAATGATAGGAACATATGTCACTATTTTATGTAATTGGCTAATCCTTTGACAAATCTCACTTTACTTGTAATTGGATAGATTTGAGATGTATTTAATGCTAGGGATGGCAATTTATATCCGACCCGCGGATACCCGGTCCGGCCCGACCCTAATGGGTCGGATTTTACCCGGCCCGATAAATTATAGGGTCGGGTATGGGTTTTTAAAAAAAAAACCCGAAGCGGGTTCGGGTCGGGTCCGGGTTTTATGCATACCCAGCCCGAACCCGACCCGTTTACACATAATATATTAAAAAAAGTTTAAAACCCTAGAGTATAAATACTCACTTTTCCATTCAGACTTCATTTTCTAAAAACTAAACCTAACACTCACCTCTCAGCCGCCCCTCTCTCTCTCTCTCTCTCTCTCTCTCTCTCTCTCTCTCTCTCTCTCTCTCTCTGTGTTTGTCTCTCAAGCTCTCATCGCCGACCACCCTCCCTTGCCCTCAGACGCTCCCCTCACGGTCACGGCCTTACTCAGCTTCACGGCCCCACGGCCTCGTTTCGCCTCACGCTCCACTCACGATGTCACTCCGCCCCTTATCTCTCTCACTCTCACTCTCATTTTCTCTCAGCCGCCCCTCACCCTTACTCTCATCACGTGGTTGTTGTTTTTCACGGAGGTCGGAGGAGTGTGGATCTTATGGTGGTTGAAGTTTGTCACGGAGGAGCAGGGATTGTTAGATCGGAGCATAGGATTGTTAGATCGGAGAGAGATTTGCATTTTCTGTTTATTTTGTTTTTTTTTTTTTTTTTTTTTTTTTTTTTTTTTTAATGAGTGAAAAATTTGTACTAACAAAGAAGGGCCAAAAAGAAAAGCTGATTTGTGTTTCTATTTAGGTTTGGGTTTGTGATTTGAGTTTTTTTTTTTTTTAAATTTTTTTTTATGAGTGAAGAGTCTGTATTAACAAAGAAGATCAAAAAAAAAAAAAAAAAAAAAAAAATGTGTTATGTTTGGGTTTGTGATTTGTGTTTCTGAATCTGTGGTTGTGAATCTTGTGATTTCTGGATCTGGATGTAAAATTGATTTTTTATTTTATTATTTTATTTTTATTTTATGATTTGGTCGTGTTGGGGCCACGGCTTTTGATTAGGTTCAGAAACGGTTGGACGGGGCCCACGGGGCCCGTGGAGCCCAACGGGGCGGGTTTGGGTTTTTAAAAAAAACCCGTTATTAAACGGGCCGGTTCGGGTAATGGGTAAAGACCCGCGGGTCGGGTTCGGATATTAAAAAATCCGGCCCGAACCCGACCCGTTGCCATTCCTATTTAATGCTTCAAGAAACAAGGTTTCAAGTTCAAGTGTTAAAGCCATGCAAGTCTGTCCAAGAATCAAGTAATGAAGTGCCAGATTTTAAAGCTCGACAACTAGCATCTATCAAGGTTTAAAAGCTCCTAAAGCCAGTGGCTCGACAACTAGCTTGATAGATAGGGTATCTGTCGAGGTTTATGAAACTTAGTTTTTCAGAGCTGTTTTTCATTCAATCTATGAATATATGTTTGGGTTTCTTTTCTCACAATCCTAAACATATATAAGGATTATTTTAAGGGTCATAAAAGGTTACATACACAGTTGCACAAGAGCACAATTCCACAAGTGTGAAGAAAAGTGTGCCAAAAACCTAGTTTGCCCTAGTTCTTGAAGAAACTACAGTGTTTTGTACACCATAGGATTTTGTGACCAAGCAACTTCATGATCTTCATTGTGTAATGAACAGAAGAATTTATTAAATTAATTACGGAATTTGTTTTTTTTTTTTTTTTTTTTTAAATCGGGCCACGGTTTACCCATTAGGACTTAGGATTGGGCCCTAAAGTGGGCGGGGCCCGCGGGGCCCGTCGAGCCCGACAGGTCAGGTTTGGAGTTTGGGAAAAAATTTTGTTTATTAACCGGGTCGGGTTCGGGTAATGAATATAGACCCGCGGGTCGGGTTCGGGTATAAAGAAACCCGGCCCGAGCCCGGCCCGTTGCCATTCCTACTTTTGAAGAAGAGGGAAAAAAAAAAAAAAAAAGGTAACAAAATTGCTTCCATTGATTTCTCTTTGGAGTGTAATGAGCTTAAGGACAGTAGTAGACATCCAGATTTGTTGCTTTTTGATCTAAGTTGCATAATTGCTGCTACTGACAATTTATTTCTAGCCAACAAACTTGGGCAAGGTGGTTTTGGCTCTGTTTTTAAGGTATAGTTAAAATTCATAATGATTCTCCCTCTCTTCCCTGACTTTTTAAAATTCATGGGGGAAAATGAGTTTCATAAGGTAAGAGCCTATAAGAAATAATAGGCATTGAACTCAATTGCTTAAAACTAATAGTTATGACATACTATTATGCTTAATTTTGAATTATGAATTCAGGGTCAATTATCTAATGGCCAATTGATAGATGTAAAAGGGCTATGTAGGAATTCAAGACAAGGAATAGAAAAATTCAAAAATGAAATTATGTTGATTGCAAAACTTCAACATAGAAATCTTATCAAGCTTTTTGGCTGTTGCATTCAGGAGGAAGAAAAGATGTTGATTTATGAGTACATGCCCAACAAAAGCTAGGACTCCTTCATTTTTGGTATGACTTCTTTCTAAAGATCTATTGCATTCATTGATCTTAATTTCTTTTATTATATATGTTCAAAGAATAATTTTGAAGTACATAAAACAACGTATTTTGAGTACACTAGATCAAGAAGTTCATTGCTGAATTGGAGGAAACGCTTTGAAATCATCATTGAGATTGTGCATGGGATTTTGTATCTTTATCAAGATTCAAGATTAAGAATTATTCATATAGATCTTAAAACTAGCAATGTTTTATTAGACACTGAGCTAAACCCCAAAATTTCAGATTTTGGGATAGCCCGTATATTCAAAAGGGATCAAATTCAAGATGAGACAACTAGAGTTGTTGGAACATAGTAAGTATCAAACAAACACATGCCAATCATACAACAAATAATGGCATACACAAAGTTTAACATTATCTTTAACATTGTTCATATGCAGTGGCTATATGTCACCGGAGTATGTAATTTTTGGGAAATTTTCAACCGAATCAGATGTATTTAGTTTTGGTGTCATATTGTTGGAGATCATAAGTGGCAAGAGGAACAATAATTCTTATAAGAATCACCCTTCCCAAACTTTAATAGGGCATGAAAGTAACAGAACATAACAATGTTTACCATTTGCTTTTATAATACAACCCTTATGGATAATGCTATGAACCACATAGGTTTGGGTACTGTGGAGAGAGGATAAAGCCTTGGATATAGTTGATTCATCAATAAACGAGACATTTGTTTCCCATGAAGTCTTGAGATGCATTCAAATCGAGCTCTTATGTGTGCAAGAAAATGTGATAGATCGACCAACAATGTTAGCAATTATTCTCATGCTGAGTAGTGAAACAACTCTTCCTTCTCCTAAACAACCTGCTTCTATTTTTAAAAGACGTACCAATGATTTGGGATTAGTGAAAGGGGGAGACTTTTATTCTATAAATGACGTGACAATTACTAAGGTTGAAGCTCGCTAAAAAAGCTTCTAGTTAGCTGCATCTAAATGGCTTCTGTAAGGATTTGTAAGACAATATAACATTTTAATCTTTTTGTTCTTTATTACAAAAACTTACATATGTTCTTACAAAAAAGACTAAAGAGGGACAATTTGGGCCGGAAAACAAATTAGTCATTCTCTTTTCCCGCCTTAACATTAAGTGTGCATTTGGGAAGCATGTTTGCGCTTCCCAAATGCACGTTTTGCGTTTCAGCTGTTTTTTTTTTTTTTTTGGGAACCGAAATGTTTGACTTTTCCCGTGAACAGTGCATGGTGTGCATTGTTCACGGACCTACAAATTTCACTTTTCAAAAACTTTTTCATTAAAAATGGGTCCCACAGTACTATTTACACATTTAAAAATTATTTTGCTACAGTGTTTTTCAGTTTTCAATTTTCAGTTGTATCCAAACGGACCCTAACTCTGTTTTCACTCACTTTCTCTAGTCTCTACCAACTGAACTCCCTTCTTTCTCTGCTCTGTTATCTGTTCTCTCTAGTCTCCACCACAAACCACTCTCTGTCTCTGCTTAGGCTAAAGGTAGTTCCTTTCTCTTTTGGGGTTTGTTTTGCTCTGTATAGATCTTTCCATTTTTTTCTCTTTTGGGATTTTGCGGTTTTCTTTTAAATTAATAAATGTCTCTCTGTTATTAATCCAAGCACATAAATTAATAGTAGTTTCTTTGGGAAAGTTCATATGGTCAATTAAGTACCATAAACCTTTACAACAAGTGGTCCCATCCAGTTTGGCCAGGCATTCAACCCAACGCAGGCAAGCCCATCTAAGCCCGTGGTGACTTCAAGGCTTCAAGCTCCAACCAAGCAAGGCCTACTCTCTCCACCTCACTGCTCTCTGGTCCGGCCATGGCCTCTGCGCCACTGGTCATTGTGGCGGCTCACTCCTCTGCAACGGTCTAGGTGGCACCCCACCAGCCACTCTAGCAGAAATAACTCTTGGAAACGAGCAAGACTTCTATGATGTAAGCCTTGTTGATGGCTACAACTTGGCCATTTCAATCACAACCATCAAAGGCTCAGGCAAATGCAGCTACGCTGGGTGTGTTAGCGACCTCAACATGATGTGCCCAGTTGGGCTTCAAGTTCGGTCCCATGATAATAAAAGAGTTGTGGCTTGTGAGAGTGCTTGCTTTGCGTTTAACTTGCCGGGGTAGTGTTATACTGGGAGCTTTGGAAGTCCTCAGGCTTGTAAACCCACAGCATACTCTAGGATTTTCTAGGCGGCTTGTCCTAAGGCTTACTCTTATGCTTATGATGATCCTACTAGCATTGCTACTTGCACTGGTGGCAACTATTTGGTCACATTCTGCCCTCACCCCCGTTGAATAATCAGATCAGATGCTTATAATTAATTGCTGATATAGTAATGCTAGTTCGTTTAGTTATTGGTGTTTGTGTTGGTGAGTTATGCGTCTTGTAGCTGATTTGGAATAGTGGAAACTTATTTTACTACTGGTACTGCTTTCTGTTTACTTGAAGACTAATGGTTTTTATTTTTATTTTTGTTTGTTTGTTTGTTTTTGTTTTTGGTTGATGTTTGTGGAGGAGGGTTGGCTAAAAGAAACGACATTCAACTTTCGCACTTCTCTATGAGCTGAAAGGCGTGCCCATTGGGGTGTCCGATTGGGCAGAAAAAAATTTAGCTAGCTCTTGCTCTAGGCGGAAAAAATTTAGCTAGTCCCTGCTCTGGGCTTTCACAAAGTGGGTGGACCTTACACTTGGGTCGCAACATGGGGCTCACCCACTTTGTGAAAGGTCGAAGACTACCTAAGTATTGCCTGATTGGGCAAGGCTTTTGCCCCAAAAAAAAAATAAAAATAAAAAATAAAAATAAAAAATAAATTAAAAAATAAAAAATAAAAAATCTCACAGGGTGCACATTCTTTATGAGAGTCTAAAGCAATGCCACGGGACTACTTAAGAGTAAATTTTTGACATAAATTGAAAATATGTTATATGTGTCCTAGCAAGTATTTAGACCCTTTAACAAAAAGTTTTACGGCTTAATCACTTTTAATACTAAACTAAGAACCTAGTCCAATATAAGTGTTTAGTCAAGTTTCATATTGCAAACATGATAAAGAACAATCTAAAGCAAGTAAAGAGCAATATGAAAGATGCAGAAAATAAAACAAACCACATGAAAATACCAAGAAGTGTTTTCAAAAAGGAAAACCAGATCATCCTGGTGAAAAAACCTCTCTACTGACCGTCTGTCAGAAAACTCCAATAGCATGAATAGTTAGAGTACATAGATGACTATAAACCCTCCAAGCCTATATCTCCTTGTGTACTTGAGCCCTCCAAGTTCTAGCTAGCAACCAGTAAAATTTTAAAATACTCGCAAGTGTACGAACCATACCGAAGTATAGTTTGACAAGAACGAGGTCGAACCCACATGGACTTGAATAAACGTAGGAAAATTAATTAAACCTTAACCAAATTAATCCTAATCTAGTTTAACAAAAATTGGTTGTTTTGAAATTAAATAAACTAAGCAAATAGTTAAACTAAGCAAAAGATATAAAGCAATAAAAAGATGTAAACAATCAAGGGAAAGGAATTAAGGTTTTGGAATCCGCCTTGCAAGTCATATCAGCATATATTTATGATCATTAATTTTTCCAACCTCACTATATGATAATCTAGAAATCAATCTTGCTATCATGGAAAATATTCTTGTTAAAATCCTTATTTTAAAAATCAAAAGCATGTTCTTCTTCACTTCTTAAGTATAAAATCAAATTATCAATTGTATTCGTAGCCAAAAAAATCACAAGATATATCCAATTCTAAAAATCAAATCATAAATTGTATTCATTGACAAACAAATCACAAACGATGTCCAATTTTATAATGAAGAACTAATAAACCAAGCATTCAATTAATTAAGACAAATCCTAAATCATGAGAAAAACATGATTAAACTCATATCTAGAATCCCATCTCAGTCAATTGATATGAAGCAAGAACAATTTAAATCATTAAAGAACAACTATTATGGGAAAAATTAAATCACATAAATATTACTAGTAATCCTTAACAAGGTTTCATCCTCAACCCTAATTATAAATTTAGCTACTCATGGTAATTGAAATAAAAAAAAAAGAATAAAATACTAAACATTAAACTAGAAAAATAAAATAGAGAAAGAAATAGTCACAATGCTATCATGGAGAAAAGCTACAGAGAAGCCACATGCGGCACTGCCTCTTGCTCCAATTTTCTGTTTTGCATCTCAGCCCTAGCACTAGCCTCCCTGAATTTTTCCCTAAAAAGCCTTTAAATAGGTCAAGGAATCCTATTACAAGTTAAATTCCCGTTTGGAGAAAATCCCAGATTTTTAGGCTTCACTTAACTGACTATTTTGGCCCATTTAACTTCATAATTCGGGATCCTGGTAAACTAAAAAGTTGTAGCCCTTTAAGTTAAATTTCCAGCCCAACTTGAATCATCTCGATTGGACATTTGAGCCGAAAGTTATGCCAAAAATACTAACTGATGTGCAGGCTGGAATCCTAATCTGAATTGGACTTGGATTTGATGCAAATTTCCTTTGATTCCTTACTCTTAATATTCATGCCTGGCTGGATGTAATTTGGCTTGATTCAATTGGCCTAGCCCCACTTGCTTGTAAAGCCCTTGTTACCATCAACACAAAGATATTATATAATCAGTCACAAAATAACATAAAAGTAAGGCTAAATATGTTGATATGTGAGTACTTTATTGTATATATTTCATGCACATCAACCAACTTCACTGAGTCTTTTCTTCATCTAGATTACCAGAGTCACCATCATTGAGTTGCGAACAGAAAGCCACCAAAAGATTTGGATTTGATTTGCCTTCACTAAGTTTCCAACCCTTCAACAAACTCACAACACTCAAGGTTTGGTGATAAAGGTGAAGGTTACAAATTTCTCTGAAGGATATGTCATTTGTAAGAGAAAAGGAGAAGACGGGATAAAGAGATATGTTTCTCTAGGCTAAGGCACTTTCTCTCTGATACAAAAGGGTTGGGATGAACAAATGCTCTCTTTTGATCTTATAAGCTTTGCTCGCACACTTACTTCCTATTTATACATGCAAAGGACATGTGTCTTGGCTTATGTGGTGTGGGTTGAAAAGAAGATCAAAATAAGAACAGAGTAGACTGCTAGTGGGTATTTCACAACCTTGTCGCAGGCTGATTGGTTGCGAGATGGTCCTGTCAACAGTCACTCTAGATCTTTTGCCATGTGTCACTCGCAGGCTATCTGGTCGCCAGCAAATCGCCTCTAGGTCGTGGACCACTAGTTGATGTAGCTTTCCAATGTTGAGGGAGAGGCTCAAGTGCATCTACCTCAAATTACATTGCAGTCCTGGAAAGATACATTAAAAAAAGAGAATAATTAGAAATAAATTTGACATAGAATAAAACCAATATAAACATGGATTTTACATAAACTAGTTGCTAACCCGTGCAATGCACGGGGAAGCTATTGAGTACATAACATGTACCACAATATATAATATTATATGATACATTAGGAAGAAATACAATTCATTCAACAAACCTCCAATTTGAAAACCTTTTTCAAAAACCAAGCCGCCTTCTGATAGAAAACACCATACAAACGTATAAAGAAAATTTGAACAATGGTTTTAATGAATTTAATTAAGAAAATTTTATTTGTTGAAAGTTGACAGTGTAAGTGAGAGTCTTAAAAATTGTTTGTACATAAGCAAATAATCAAATAAGCTAACAGTCATTAATCGCTAATTATTAAATGTTTGTCAGTGACAAATTTTTTGGAATCAAATAATTTGTAAATACCACATTTATGAATGTAAAAAGACTAAGAATAAAGTACCAATGATGGAATGAGTAGCCACAGGTTTTTTATAAATTCAACTCATAGATATTATAATCTCTCTCTCTCTCTCTCTCTCTCTCTCTATCTCTCTCTCTCTTTTTTTTTTTTTTTTTTGCTAAATAACATAGATATTGCAATGATTTATGACTTCTCTCATATCTCATTTGTTTTGTTGTGGTTTTGTCATAGATTGCCAAAGGGGGAGATTATTAGGACATATGTGATTCAATGCTAGGAATATATGTCACTATTTTATGTAATTGGCTAATCCTTTGACAAAACATACTTTACTTGTAATTAGGTAGATCTAGGATGTGTTTAATGCCCAAGAAACAAGGTTTCAAGTTCAAGTGTTAAAGTCATGCAAGTCTGTCTCAGAATCAAGTAATGAAGTACCAAATTTTAAAACTTGACAGCTAGCATCTATCGAGATTTAAAAGCTGCTGAAACTCGTGGCTCTCATATCTCATTTGTTTTGTTGTGGTTTTGTGACCAAGCAACTTCATGATCTTCGTCGTGTGATGAATAGAAAAACTTTGCAGCCAACATCCTTCTTAAGTTGGTGGTTAAGTCGCGTACTGAGATTCGCGCAATTGGTTAGTCACATACTGGGAGCCGTGCATTGAAAAGGAGAGATTGTCATTACAAAACAAGTCCAATTAGGTAATTGGGGTAAGGGTTCAACTGTAGGTTGGTATAAGGTACTGGAATTCCTTTACTTGTAATTGCTTGTTTTGATAATAGTGGATTCTTGAGAGTGGTGACCTTTTAAAATCACTAGGTGGAGTTTTTGCCGTGTAGGTTTTCCCCATTCGTAAAAAAATTACCGTGTCAATTTATTTTCCGCTGCATACTTTAGTTAATTGGTGATTTGTTTGTGCTGCCACGTACAATTGCATGTTAATTTGTTTAATTAACAAACTTGACTAATTAATCAATTAATTCATCACAAGGGGTCAATACGTTTTTGGCCTATCAAATATGAATGCAAAGCAAGAGATGGAGTAGAGAAAAAGATAGTTAAGGCTTTAGACTGTAGAGAAAAAAGATAGCTGGGAACTTGGGACATTGATTTTTTTTCCCCTTCTTGTGTAAAATATCAAATCCACAAGCTAAGTTGTTGTGAGAACCAAAAAAAGGTAGGAAAAAAGAGCTATTGTGAATAGGGGTGAAAATGTGTGATAGATTTACTGATTTAACTATAAAAAAATGAAATAATTTGGTGGTTTGATTTTTGGGTGTTAGATTGGAAGTAATTTGCTTAGACTGATAGATGTTCTTAATTTGTTTTAAATTTTAAATTGATAGTTTTTGTGCCTCTTTTTCATTCAGGTTGGGTTGTTCAAAAGTGGGACAATTTTGCTTGTTTTTTCTATATGTCAAGGGCTGATTTATTGAAAATGGGACTTGAGAATTGCTTTTTGGTTTTCTTTTTACATCAAAGTCTGTAGGGGGCATGGACTTTAAGTCTAAGAGAATTAGTATTGGTGGAAGCAAATTGGTAAAATGCTAAATTTACCAACTAAATATAACAAAATGCTTTTACATCAGTGGAGGAAAAGCCATAATTTTTTGCTATTGAGCTATAGTGCACAACCATCTTTGCATGTGCACTGTAGCTCATGAGATGTTAAACAAATAACACTATTATATTAGGTCCTCTTCTATGCATAGCCATCTTTGTGTTGTTAATATTATTTTATTGTGTTGAATGTTAAAATAAAATTACTAATATTGGGTGTTTTGTAAAGTGAGATGGTTGTGGTGGGCCTTTTGCATTTTGGGCTTGATTTCTCCTACTGTACCACAGCCTGTGATTCTGAGGTAGAAGAGTTGTGACTAATCTAACTGAAACACACCTAGGCTAGTTTGTGAACAAGTTGGGCCATCCCTATGTAGACGCGTCTTGGCAGGAGCCTCAAATGTACAACGTGCTCACGGCAAGAACGATTGTTATAGATATTACAACAAGAAACATGATACGGCAAGATAACTAAAACACCTCTACAAATAATAATAACACATAAATAACACAACAAGGAAGAATAACGAAGTCGTGGCAGAGCAATACAATCACAAATAACAAAATTGCAGCAAACAGTTCAGTAATAATGTAATACGTTAGCCAAAAACAAGATTTGTCTGCCAAAGAAAAGGGCTTAGCTATTCAGCAGACACAAGTCCAAAAAAGGAACCAATCTTCAATATGGGTAACCTTAAAGAGGCTCTTGCTGTAGAGATTACACACTTTGGAAAAAGGACCTAGATGGCTTGAACTTGAATTCTTAGCTTATCAGAGATTGTATCTATTGAAAGGGAGAGAAATAGGTAGCTTATTGGTGCATGCCTCTATTCCTATTACTCATGTTTTCTTTGGGATTTCTGTATCTTTCCTTTTTTTTTTTTTTTTTAATCTGCTTTTCTTTTCTTCTTTCTACCTTTGTTTCTTATCGTTGTTTCCCCTCCCCCCATCCACTGTTCACGACAATGGCCTTTTATACTGCCTGCCATGACGAGAATTACCATTTTTACCCTTTAACCGCTTTTGGCTCGTTGTGGATCCTTCCAAGACTGCCCACTGGCTTACCAGTTGCCCAGCCACTACCATTACACTGTGTTGGCTGCACCACGCCTCATTCCTAGACAAAAGTGGTTTTGTTTTGTCTTTTACCTCTCTTTGTTTTCAATACTCTTATTTAGATAAGGGTTAAACCTCTCATTCACCTACCTTTATGTCATGTATCTAGTAGTTCCAACCCATATTTACTTTTTTTGGGTGAGATGTCATCCCAGCATGACATTTCTCCCTAAAAAAGTTTGAGCGGTAACCCCAAAATAAGCTTCCCCCTTCTCCTCACCGCCAGACCACACATTCTCATATGCGTGACCCGTGACCCACCTCCTTGTATTAGCTGGGTACAGGTAGGTGGTGCTTGGGCTCTGTGTGCATGCTCCATTTCCATCAGAATCCATTACTTTTCTGGCCTTCATGCATTTGCGGCGTGAAAGATACATGGGTCTTTGGGCTTGTGCTCTTTATATTCTTTGGATTGGGCATTGCTTGGGTGCAAGCCCTCTCCTTCCTGCCTAGCCCATGCCCCATTCTTTCTTGTGTCCATGGGCTTGGTTGATGATCCTACCATGCCACTGCACTACTCATACTATGATATCACTTCTCTTTTACTTCGTTATTACCTTTGGGCTTACAGGCTGAGGCTCATACTAGTCCATTTCCTACATTCTTTCTTCTTTTGGGCTTCATTGGCTGACATTCCTGCTAGGCCAGCCCACTTTCCACATCCTTACCTCTTTTGGGCTTTTATTGGGTCACATTCTTGCTATGCCAGCCCATCCCATTCCTTGAGCTTTCTCAGCCTATTTCATTCCTTGGGCTTCCTGGGCCCATTTTTTTTTCTTCACCTCTTTTACTCCTATGGGCTTTTTCTAAATCCTTTGGGCTTCCCCGACCCAATTACCACATCCTTACCTCTTATTACCTTTCGGGCTTATTGGCCTTTATGCCAACACTATGAATTTACTAATACATTTCTTGGGCTTCCCTAACCCATTTACTTCTTCTTTACCTCTTATTATTCTCATGAGTTTACTACTTCATTTCTTGGGCTGCCTATGCCCATTTGCTTCTTCTTTGCCACTTATTATTTTTTTTTGTAGGCCTATTGATCATTATTCTTGCTGTTCCGGCCTGCTGGTCTTTGCTTCACTATTTTCTCTTCCTATCTTCTTTATATTATTGGGCTTCTTTTGTCATTGGGCCTTTTGTCAAAAGTGGGCATCAACAATGGTAAAATAGATAAAGTAACTTTTTGTGGTGCCAAATTGCTAAATTTTTGCCACCACCAATGTTGATGCTCTTAACCTACTTAAAAAACCTTTTAGGAGTTAAGTGTTTCGATTTGATAGAATTAAATTGAAAGTATAATTTTCGCATCAATTTGTTTAGTTTTCCATTTTATCGAAGTTATATTTTTCTTTGTCATATCCATTAATTCATCATTTTTGTTTTATTAATATTATTATTATTATTAATTCCAAAATAATTAATTAATTAACTAATGTTAATTAATTAATTATTTTGGAATTAGGTATATACCAAACAAGATATGATAATATAATCTTGTTTATACAAGAAAATTTAAGGTAGCCTCTAACTTAAGAGAAAGTTTTTTTTTTTTAGGAGGAATTTGAACTTTAGATGTCTACTTTGAGCTAGTTGAGTTATGTACAAAACTCTTGACATCTTTAAAGTTTGAAGTCGAGAAAATTGACATAAAATTTAATACATAGTCAATTATATATTGTCAAGTTGCATTTTCATAAACAATTAAGTTGAAATGCATTAAAAAAATTTATTTTTTTCCTTTAATTTCTTTTATTTATATTTTGTTAACATATAATAGATACTAATTTTATTTTTTATGTATTAATTTAGTCTTGAATGTTTATAATAATTCTTTTTCTTATATGGTAAAAACTAAAAAGTACTTTGATCCCCTAACAAGAAATTATGGTTCCATCCCTCGGCATAGTTAAGGTTGATTGGCCTGATCGGTGCACGTCCAATTACCTAGCCATAGATGCAAGAGTTCAGTGCTAGTGGTACAACAAGACAAGGGACCTCCTATAAAGGGTTTGTTTGGATATTACTTATTCTGAAAATTGAAAACTGAAAACTGAAAACACTGTAGTGAAATAATTTTTTAAATGTGTAAATAGTGCCGTGAGACCCAGTTTTAAAATTAAATTTGCGTTTTTTTGTACTTGTAGGTCCTGTGAACAATACACAGGACCCAGCCAAAAAAACGCAGACGTGCAGTTTGCCGCTATCCAAACTCAGCCTAAAGCGAAAAGTGGACCACACCCAAATAAAAAAAGGATTATTTGGATAACAACTTACAACTAATCTCATTTTGCGTAGGCCATCCGCCATTGATCCAGAATTTTGGTTAATTTTTATCTATTGAAAGTTTAAAGAAACCCTTGAAGATTAGTTCGCATGCACGTGACAATAACATGTTATCATTTTAATAAGGTAGGCATCTTGTCCAATCTTTGGAACATCGTATTAGAAAAGGTTAAAATATCCACATACCTTAATTGAAGAAAATTAACAACTTGCATAAGCTTGCGTTACAACTTACAACTAATATGATGTTTAGTCAAGAAAGACTTGATCTGCGTGAGTTAGGTAGGGCTTGATATTCATGTCAATTTTTTAGTACACTCAACCCTCAGATCCGATCGTGATTGAATTTTTACGATCCTGATTAGGTCGTCAACGTGTGGTAACTAGCGCAAATCATAAGCACAACTTCATTCTTTTTTGGGTAAGTTTTCAACACTAAACCAGTCCATGTAGTAGGGTAAATGGGTAATTAAACAAATGTTGCACCTTATCTAAAGAGTTTTGGTGAGTAAATGATATCCTATTTAGAAGAAACACAAAGATCGGGTCTACTACTCTTCTATACTAGACTTGTTTTATACTAGGACCTGATTGGTAGGGGGATTTTTGTTTTTGTTTTCAACATAGTATAAAAACAATTTATCAAAAAATTGAACTTGAAACTAGTTTTCAAATAATAATTTTTATATTATACGTATTTGGCTCTCACTTTTAAGAATAATTTTCAAAATACTAAAAGCAAAAAATAATTGTTTGGGAGACCATTTCTATTTTTAAGATTTAAAAAAACAAAATTATTAAAAGTAACATGTAGAATTTGTAGTTACTTTTTTTTTTTAATGATAAGTTTCAAATTTGAAGTGTAAAAATTCTTTTTATAATAAAAATAAGCTCCTTAATTTAAGATATATAAGAGTTTGGACATATATGTAGAGTTTATTGTTTTCAATTTATTTACAACTATATCATTAAAAACATTTTCTGTATCTTGAAAATACTCATTGACCATTTTCAAAATCCTGTTCTAAATTCAAGTGCAATACCCACTATTTTATAGATTCCAAAACAAAAAAATATATTTAAATACTTTTACCAAACATGCCCCTAAACTCGTTAAAGCATAACACATGTTTATTATATTTTTACAAATTGAGGAATAGTGGACCCAAGTCAAGGCCTTACCAAAAACCAAAAAAAAAAAAAACAAGTCGTACGATTTGAACTACAACTTTCACTCAAAACATGAGTTGTCTGCATGATCAGTTGAATCCTGAAATGAAAACAGCCCTTTATGTATGCACCGTCAAATGTACATTTTGGTACGTACAATCCGCACCGCCATTAGTGTCTTCTTTTAGAGGATGATGATTAGGGGAGATTGATGGAGTCGTAGAATCGAGAGAGAGAGAGAGAGAGAGAGAGAGAGAGAGATAAGTCCATTATTATCTCTGAGCACGACAAAGAATCTGCCTTTTTCTATAAATTGGGGTTGGTGGGGAACTTAATTTCCTGCTCAGCTAGCGGGAGAGCACGTGTTAAATAGAATTTTTCATGAAAGGGGAAAATATTCATGATATTATCATCATCACATATTCACATTGTTCCTTAATTTAGGCTCCTGAAATTGCAAAATTCATTTTTGTTTTCTTTTTTGTAACACGTACTATAACATACCTAAAATATGTGATTCTGTCACACAAACATATATATGCATCGCTGAAATTTGAAATAGTAATGATACGGACACAGTTTTTTCTTTCAATGTGAATAAATACAAATAACACTTATAATAATAGCCCAATCACAATTATAAAACAGTGGCCGGACCAGTAGGATAGAAATGGCATCACCTAAACTGCCGCTAGCAGTTTTGTGAGATGGCGTGTTCTGCTGATCAAAAAGAAATGGCACTGCCTAAATACTGCATAACAGCAAGGGTGATGTGACACTAAAAATGATGAATTTGGTCAAACCTCAAAAAGGTCATTGGATTTGATAGGATCCAATTGAAAAGGGGCGGGGCCCAGAATGGTGGTCGAAAATCGAAATGGCAAACATCAGCACGTGGATGCTAGCTTGTGAATCACTATGTGTGATTGTGTAGGTCCTTCCTTAGATTGCATATATAGTAATTTAAAATGTCTTATTATACATTTTTATTTTCTTTAGTTGTTTAATTAAAGAGCACTTTCTCAAAAAAAAAAAAAAAAAAAAAAATTAAAGAGCAGGACTTCATCATGTTTTTTTGGCTTGTGGCCACGCCAGCAGCACTGCCAACGAATCCACTTGTCAATTGTCATCCTCTTCCTTCCCAAGTACTACATTAATTAATTAATAAATAATATACTTATATATAGGCAACATTTGAAATCATGGAAAACATTTTATTTCAACTATTTTTCTCTCCTTTGTGCACTGAACCAGTTTTGTCATGGTCGTATGGAAAGAGCGGAAGAGGCTCCATCAAAAAGGGTTAAAGGCTTACGCGTTTTGAATGTGCGAACAAAAAGCAGGCAAATCCATTCATATTAGGTGCGACTTAATACTAGAAAATGTAATTTTATTTGACTTAAATGCACAAATTCACTTTAAACTATGAGCGAGATATGTTATTTTCTATATATATATATATATATATTCACTTAAATAACACTATTTTTGGATGGAATAAAATAAAAGAAGAGTAGAAGAGAGAAAAATAAAAGAAGACTATAATATACTAAATATTAGTATATTCTAACCACATTCCTCTATACTCTCATCTCATCTCCCTCCATTCCAAATAAATTGTAGTTCAGTGTTGATATGGGATTGATTCTATGAGAATTTGAACTAGTCCCCAAACCCACTTATGAAAATCAGGATCTAGCACAAGATCATGAATGTGTTAGTTTAAAAGCTCATTGTAGAGTACTCAAGTATGGACTTAGTTTAGGTCCAGTGCATTTAGTGCACTGACCCGGTCAGATGGTGACACATGTCTAAAAGTGGACACATGTCATCATTTCAACGGGTCTAGTACTACTAGAAACTGAATCTAAGCCTGGTCCCTCAAGTATTATGTGTGTAGTGTAACATCTTACGATCCCAAATCAATCATAATATATGTCAAATGAAAATAATGAGATTAAAGAAAGATCAAATGTACTTCTAAGTTTGACTTTTTTCTTGACATTTTATCAAATAAGAAACAAAATTAGCATTTTTTTTAACAATAAACAAGATCTTTTAAAAAAAAATCCTTTTGTCTTAACTTTAACAAGCAAGTTAACCAAAAAAACCTATGGGAGCCAAACTCACTTGTTTAGGGTATCATCCTTCTCATCAAAAATTAAAATTTGAGTTAACAGCCCAAGATAAAGCCTGATTATATATATATATATATATCATTTAAAAGGAAACAGAAGTTACAAAACAGAAGCCAGAAGGTAAAATGGAGCACATCAAACACCCAAAAAAGCATTTTTTTTTTATTCTTTTTTTTTTTTTTTACCTTTAAAGTACCTAGACATTCAAAAGTTAAGCTCTTTTGAATATATATCATTATAAGTTTTTTTAAGACCTTCTCCTCTCTTCTTGTACGTGTTAAAAATAGTTAGTATTCTGAAAAAAGAAAAAAAAAGAAAAAAGAGAAAGAAAAAGAGGGATGATAGAAACATAAAGAAATGATTTACTGAGAATAGAAACATAACATGTTTTGTATTTGTAAAGAAAAGATTCGGTTGGTTTGTCCTTTCAATTTTATAGGTGCAAATCTACCAATTTTATACGAATTCCTTTATGAAAGTCTCTAAAAGTTTAAATCTGAACAGAGCCAATGACAAGAGTTTATTTATTTTTCAATTAATGTGATGGATCTAAGTCATCTAACTGCATCAATTGGATAATAGTGCAAAGTGCAAACCATCACGCTGCCTAAATATGTAAAAAAAATGTTTTGGCACCCGTTAACATAATCGACGAGGCGTGTGAAATGCTAGCAATCAGCGTATCATATAAACAAAACCATTTTTTTTTTTTTTTTTGAGTATCATATAAACAAAACTAATTGCAACATAGTTATAATTTGTTTCTGAATGATGGGTTGTCACAGCATGTGTTGTGTCCCCAAGTTAATATTTTATGTACTAGATCGAGAAGTGGCATTTTTGCCATTGGACAACATAAAAAATAATAGAATACTTTCTTTCTCCTTATACTTATGGTATTTAAGATCAAGGCAAGCTACTCTATTAATTAGTTTGTTTGACTAATAACTAATAACTAATAACATAAATTGTCCAACTACGTACTGTCTTCATTTAGACACAGATTGTTTAAGGATTGGATTTTTTGGATCGCCCGTGTCTAGGCTTTACAGCAGTTCCTAACTTAGCAAGTATTTTTGTTTTATGATGTTTTCTCTGGTATTAGGTTTGGTCTCAGAACTCAGAACCAGTTCGAAGCTACATCATGTGTTCCTAGACTCTGAAAGAATATTGTAGTGGCAAATTTTTGGATACAAATAAGTAGGTTGAAAGCCCACAAATTCAGCCCAAAACTCACTTCTACAACCCAATATCCATGAAAATAAAAACCGGAAATTTGGTTGAATTAGGCCTGCACAATTAATCTCCAAGGCCCATTTATTTTTCTAATTAAAAGAACCAAAATTACCAGCCCAAAGCCCACTTGTATTGGCCCATCATCCATATGAACCAAGACTTGAAATTGGTCCTAGAGAGGCCCACAAGAGCCCATGAAATCAACCTTGCCCTTAGCACAATCCACATGTTTGGGTTGAAGAGCCAAGGAAAAGTACTAACACATATGCGGTTGCAATTAATGAGAAAGTTAAATGATTTTAGAGAATCTTTAAAGGGGAGTACCGCTTTACAAAAGCTTAGACACTTACATAATGTAGTCTCTGTTTTTATATATATATATATATATATATTGATTAATTGGGGTACAAATTTCTTAACATTTTGTATCTCCTCCAATTAGGCATGCTACTAAAGGTAGACCTTCATTGCAACCGGCAAGCCCTTAAAGATTGTAAATGGAGAATTTGTTAGTAAAGACTTCAGCAAATTAATTTACTAATTTCAAAATTTAGTAACTAACTAAATCTATGCATTTTCAATCTAACTTGGATTTCGGAACCAAATTAAACAATGTTATTTCTAGAAATATAGTAAGACTATCCTAACAGTTTGATCTTATCAAGCTGAATATACCCATATGATATCACCCCAAAAAAATATCACCTATTAATGCTTCAAACATTTTAGGAATTACAAGTTTTAAATTAACTTTGGCCCAAGGTAGAGTTTATGTCTTGTTTTTGGGTGAGTGAACTATCATAGGCCTTACTTGATTGGAGTAGGGGTGATCCAAACTCTCCCTAGCCATGTGACTTAGCCAGTGAGATTTGTCAGGAATTCTAACTTCCCCTAGATTTGTGAATTTAACATAATAAAAATAATTCTACAATTTATTTTCTTGAACCAGTTGAGGTTCCTGCTCAATGTTCAAGTAGAATACAAATATGCAGTTACTTCTATGAAATTCTAAAGTCAAGACTATATTGAGGGCTAATTTTCTTAATAATTCATCCAAAAGTCAATATATTAATGTCTTATCAGTAACCTAGTTCTCAAACCCAAAATTCATTAAAATATGAAGAACAATCATTTGACTTAGATCATTTTTTTTTTTTTTTTTGATGAAAAACTTAGACTTGATTTCATTAAATAGGACAAGAGTCCATAGCTATTACATCACATAGAATCTGATTAGCAACTATAGGGGGAATATCCTCAACCTAAATTACACAGTCTGAAATTGAAATGGCATCTTTAGCCATAGAGTGAGCAGCTGTGTTGCTACTTCGTCTTGAATGATAGATCCTCCAAGCATCAAACTTCTTTAAACACCAGCTAGTACCTTCAATAACCTTCTAGATAGAGGTAGTAGGGGGGTTATGCCTTTTAGAGCTTGAATAACAACCGAGGAGTCGCCTTCCACGATGATGTTTTTAAAACCTTGGTCCCACGCCAACATAATTCCTTCTTCCATTGCTTTTGCTTCGGCCTCGATTGCTCCCAAGGGGAAGTGGATTTTCTTGCTCATTGCTCCCATCAATTCTCCTCGGTCATTCCTAATAACTACTCCCACACCAATCTTTCCTTGATCTCTAAACACAGCACCATCCATGTTGACTTTATACCAACCAGGCGGCGGAGGTGACCACCTCTTAGGGGGCGGTGTGGCCTTTGGGGGATTGATAGATATGGTTGCACGAAATTCTTCGACATACTTCTACACTTCCGTAGCTATGACTTTCCCCTGTTTGCATTGCCCACCGTGTCTTATCACATTCCTGTTATTCCACATGCTCCACACATTAGTGGCTATCACCTCCCAATCTTTATCCCTTTCATTTTTCCGAAGCAACCAAACCATGTCAATGAACTCTTCTATGGATGCATTTAGGTTGGTGACCTTGATGTTTAACACATCCCACGTCTCCCTAGCGATCTCATAGCTCCATAGAATGTGCTCTAATGTCTCTCTTTCCCCACATAAGTTGCATTGTCGTCCATAATCACCTTTCGATGCTGCAAGCAATGCTTTGTGGGCAAGATATTCCTACAAGCTCTCCACACAAAGTGCTTAATTTTGCTAGTGCACTTTAAATTCCAAATAGCTTTCCAAAGAGCTCGCATTTTGGTATTGTCTGAGCATCCTAGGATTACTATCCATCTCCTTAGCTTCCTTGAGCAACTTAGATGTGACTTTATATGCGTTGTTGACTGTAAAAATTCCATTTAGGGTTTTGGCCCACACTTGAGAGTCTTTCGAAGCCATAGGGCTTATGGGGATGCTTAGAATCACATCTGCTTCATGTGGTAGAAAGGTGTTCCGAAAAAGGTTTGTGTTCCATGCTCCTCTCTCTTCATCCAGCAAACTTGATACCATTTCTCCTCCTTTGCTGATTGGGACTTTTGGGCTCATTACTTTATATGTTTCTGCAACTAGGATCCATTTGTCATTCCAGATATGCACATTCCTCCCATTACCAATCACCCACCTATATCCTTCCTTAATTACTTCCCTAGCTTCCAAGATGCTCCTCCATATGTAGGATGGCCTTTTTCCCAACTAAGCTTCCATAAAAATGTCTTTGCGAAATACTTCACTGAACACTTTGTGGACTAGTGAGTTTGGGTTTTGTTGGATTCACCAGCCCTGTTTTGCCAGTAGAATATTAAAAGCCTTTAAATCCCTGAACCCCATTCAACCTTTGATCTTTGGGGAGCAAAGCTTTTTCCATGAAACTTAGACATGTTTTCTTTCATTTACTTTCTACCCCCACCAGAAACTTCCCATTGTAGAGTTAAAATCCGAGCACAGAGAGTCCAGGAGCTTGAAGCAACTCATTGTGTACTTGGAGGTAGCTTAAGCCACTGCCTTTATTAATACTAGCATTTAACCCGCACAATGTGAGGGATCATTTTATAATTTAGGCTCACCTTTACATTGCTCACACCATAAAGCTCCTTTGATAAGTTTGAATTTTGTGTTGAATATAAGACATGAAAAAATAATACCCCATCTGTTGTTAACGTTAACAATCTTGGCTTCGCACGTCACCAATTAATTTGATTTATTTGTGGTAAAATTGAATATATGTTATGATTATGCTATTCCATTTTATTTATTTAACAGATTAACAACTTTCCTAATACTTGAACAACTTGGACTTCAAAAAAGGAAAAAAGTAAGAGACCGGGCACAATAGACTAATAGGTTTCTTGATATTTAGTTTTACAAAAGTTGGCAATCTCCTGTAATGGTTCATTTTGATTTTCTCAACTCCAAATATTTGCCTTGTTTATGGCCTTCAGTTGTTATTTGTATAATATCAACCTAAAAGGTCAACAATCAAGCGCATTACTTAAAATTAGGACTCGGATTCATTACTTGAAATTAGAAGCTTTTTAATGTAGCACCTATAAAAAAGCATACTCATAGCATTCTCAATTTCATCAATCTTGTATTCCCAAAATAAGCTGCACTGAACAGTGTGGCAATCTAATAGAGACAAATGAATTACAATCTACACTTATGACTGAGTTCAAAATTAGAATCACATATATTACAACACTTAAAATTCATGTTGATATAAGAGTCTTAGGATGCTCAGTTTACAAAACCATAGCCTAAATACAGAAAATTAAATCTCTCATAATCTGAACTAAAACAAAAAATTAAGTAAATAAGAAAAGGGTATGAAGAAAAGAACTTGGTGCATAATTCTTAAGCATTTTTTATGCTATAAGGCACGGCTCAACAAACCAGTCCTACCCCTCCAAAAAATTGCAGCGGAAGCCCATCATTATCTTGCTACCTACAAGTCTAGGAATAGCACAATTCAGAAGAAAAAACCTCTACCAAGGACTAGATGGCACCCACCTCCACTTGGTATGTATAAATTTTTTTTTGATGGAGCAGTGTTTGAAGAAATAGGTGAAGTAGGAATAGGGGTGGTGATCAGAAACTCAGCTGGAGAAGTAATGGCGTCCTTATCTGAAAAAATTCCCCTCCCATTCTCGGTTGAAGCTGTGGAAGCTCTTGCAGCTCGTCGTGCAACTAGATTTGTGCATGAAATTGGTATTTCAGAGTCAATCTTGGAGGGAGATTCCCAGTCCATTATCTCGGCTCTAAAAAATGGGTATAGGATGAATTCTACTATAGGAAATTTAATCAATGACACGATAGCTTATGTAATCTCCACTAGGAGCTCGTCTTTCTCTCACATTCATAGGCAAGGCAATGTAGTAGCACATGCCTTAGCTAGGAGAGCTAGATCTTGTAGTCAATATGAAGCTTGGATGGAGACAGTTCCTTCGGACATTTCCAACTTGTTATTAGTTGATTTACCAACCATTTCAATAAAAACCAAACTATTGATTCTCAACAAAAAAAAAAAAAAAAAAAAAAAAAAAAAAAAAAAAAATTCAGGTGTAAATTAAGTTGTTTAAGCACAGTTGATACCTTTGTCTTTAAGTTCCATTCCAAGTCTTTTATTTTAGAACTGTTTTTCTATTATGTAAGAAAGTTATCCATCCAGTCGTTTAGGAGGTCTTTTTGGCATAATTTCCTTTGTGACTTTTGGAATGTCAAAGTTGATGTAGAGCTTTGTTGCCCATGTGGATGATAGTCAATAGTTACCTACAAAATTAAAAAAAGAAAAAAGAAAAAAAAGGGTATTTGGATTATTGATGTTGAGGCATTATATACCTTTTAAAGAAATGTTACGTCTATAAGTTTTCACAATAGTTGAAGTGACTATTACAATGAATGGACCTTAATTTGTTTTATAGAAACCATAATTCATGTCTTATCTGCTTTTGTGCTTCTACAAAAACATGTGGAAAGGAAAAGTTTTAGAATGCATGAGGCTTTAGAAATAAATTTCATTTACTGTCTGTATACCAAGTTAGCAATTATAATTATCTAAAATCTAGAAAAGCTTACTGTGTTTAAACAAATGAACCATAAAAACACTTTTGAACTTTGTTTAACACCAAACTTAATTTTAACTACTTAATTTAATATTTTTTGTTCTGCTTCATAGATAAGTGATCAATAAAATGGAATATAGTGGTTATAATGAAGGCCATACATATTAGACTAGAATACTAAAGTCACAAAATAGAGTATATATTCTTGGACAATGAAAATGAAACTTAACGTTATTTTGATTAATGAATTAAAAAAAAAAAAAAAAAAAACCATAGAACTCCATATCCAATCATTGTGATAGGAAGCCAACTTATTTAGAACTAACACCTAAAAATTAAAGAATTAAGATACCTACTTCAGCATTATAAGGTAACTTAAGAATTTCAATATCGTTGGAGTCCTAAATATGCTCACAACTGCAAAATGATGTAAAGAATATTTTACATGGTATTGACATGCATTGTGGAGGATCAAAACCTATAGTAAACAAAGATGACCCACTATCCAAACATATAAGATCATAGCTACAAAAAAGAAATAAGTATAAAAACAATTCTCATTATAGTCAAATTTCTTTAAAATATTGATTTTGAATTGGAAATCTTATAAATTATATGTTAGCAATACTATTAACCACTCTTCAATTGGCATATCTGATTCACATAAAAGAAAAAAGGCATAATAGAAAAAACTTTGAAATTACAAACTAAGAATAAAATATTTTTTTTGATAAGTACAAACTATGGATAAAATTGGACAAACAATAGTTAGCATTACTTTTTTTTAACCGTAGTAAAACACATATATGTTCGATCTAAAAATATCACCAATAATGGAGGATTTAGAGGATTTAAAGGTTCTCTCAAAGAGAATGCATCATTTTTTTTTTAAACATTAAAGCATAAATATTTTCAATTGGTGAAATTCCCCAATAATGGAGAATTAAAAGGCTTTCTGAGATATAACTCCCAAAGTAAATGAATTTAATCTATTCTAGTATGTTCTTATGTTGCAGTTAGCCATGATGATGAGCCCTACTTATTATCCATTTTCCTTCATATCAAATCGTAGAAATGTGCTACAAAATTTAAAAGATAAGTGGCAAATGTGAAGCCAAAACTTTTTTTTCTAACTAAAACATGATAAGTCACTAACCAAATTAAGTCTTAAGAATTGAAAATGATCTCTACCATATTTAGATGTACCAAAATCAAGGGTTCAAAATATGGTAATCCAGTAACAATAATTAAATTGAAGATCGTAATTATAGCATTTGGCAATCATAAGCTTATAAAGTACTGTCTTTTGTCTTTTGTAATTATAGTTATAATGTGAACTTCTAGACATATTAACTTTAGGCATAAACAGCACTTCATGTGTGGGAATTACTAAATTTTTTCGTAAAACATAAATCATGCATTTTCAACACTTATAGAATAATCACTCCTAGAACTCAAAACCCTTAAAAGCAAGACAATGTAACCATTGAGTTAGATTGAATTGGAAAAACTCACAAACACACAAATAAGCCCAGCTTGATTACAAAACATAGCAGGAAAAAAAAAAAAAAAAATCCAAGAGAACTCTAACTATCTATTTGGCTATTGGAAGAAGATTGAAAAAGATTAATGGAATCAAAATAGTGTTATAGGTCAATTGAATCCAGAACAAAAACCAATTCAAACTTGAGTCTACTCACACCTAAATATGAAAAAAACATCTTGATCTACCTTAAAATTAGCACTTGAATCAAACCATTCACTTACAACCCAACAACTTTGAGTACAACACTACTTATTTAATAGGAAGAACAGTAGCCTGAGCCTATATGCAAAAATTAGTGAAATTAAGATGGATGCACAGAGTTCCAAAATTAAGATACTCAAACTTGTAATAAATATTTGGTTATTTGGGTTTTGTCATGCATTAAAGCATTCATTCAAATACAGAAACAATAATAGTCCTTAAATATATATATATATATATATGGTGTCTTTTAGGATAGAGAAAACAAATAGTGCCCTTAAAAAATAAAACCTCTAATTGTTAGTCTTCCAACGAGTGAGGAAGAGATTGGCATTAAATAATAGACATATTTTGTATTTGCATATTCCTCTTTCTCCAATTGAGGTGAACATTTTTAGTATTGCATTCAAACTAACCGAGCTTGATTTAAAAAACTGGAGATATATTGTATGGGTTTTTCTTTAGAAGAAATTAATAAGAATGGCAACTGAATATAAACACAGCAAACACAATAAGAGAAGTAGAAGTTTGGCCAAAATGTTGTTCTATTTCGGCTTTGGAGTTGTGACGGTAAAAAAGGGTAAGAATGTGAAATCTTTTGCTATTTGCAAGAGATCTAGAATTGATAATATTTGAATTGCAGGCTAGATATATTTCATGGGCCCCTAAAACAATTCCAGTGAATAACAAAACATTAACATTTGCAAAGGGAAAAACAATGATATAAAAAAATTAGAACAAAAAAAAGAGCGTGATAAATTTTTTGGACAATAAAAAAAATAAAGGAAGAGATATAGAGAGAAGGAGACTAAATTTCATACCACATTACAAATATTAGGAAATTTAGACCCCAGTTGATAGAATTAACAAGTTTTAAACTTAAGTTTTTAATTAGATTTATTATGAATAAAACTTGTTAAAATAAACAAACATCAATATCATGTCAAAATCATGCAGCGGAAAAATAAATAAGACAAGATATAATGACTCAGAAAAACCAATGAAACAAACTAGTTTCATAGTAAAAAACCTGAGGGGAAACTTTCCTGAAACTCTACAATCCCTGTAGATGAACTTACAGCAGAAACCTTCTACTGCTTCAGAACCTCTAAACTCTTTAATATATGAACGCCACCCTTTTTGCACGAATTCCAGTACGTGACTAACCAAAAAATGCATAGCTCCTAGTACGTGACTAACACACCAACTTGAAAAAGATGTTGGCTGCAAAGTTCTTCAGTTTATCACACGATGAAGATCCAGAAGATGCTTGATCACAAAATCCTACGGTGCACAAACATAGCAACTTCTTCACAAGAAAGATGAACTAGGGCAAATTCTGTCTTTGGTCACAATTTACTTGAACAAACTTTGCTCAACACTTGTGCAACTTGTGTCCACTTTGACAGCCTTTAAAATAATCTTTTTCTATGTCTAGGGTTGTGAGAAAAGAAAAGCAAACACATAATCATGGATTAGAGTCAAAATAGAACTGAAATTCTATTTTTCATAAACCTCAACAAATACCCTATCTATCGAGCTGCTATCGAGCCATGGGGCTGGAATAGCTCTTCAAGCTCGATAGATGGCTAGCTGTCGAGCTTTAATGACAGGCACTTTTCAGACTTGAATCTTGGACAGACTTGCATGGCTTTAACACTTGATATTGAAACAAAATTTCTTGAAGTATTAAACACATCCTAAATCTATCATAATATAAGTAAAGTGCGTTTTATTAAAGGATTAGCCAATTACATAAAATAGTGACATGTGTTACTAACAAGTGAATCACATATGTCCTAACAAAAAAAAAAACCTTATTGTCTTCTTCGTGAACTTCAAAGTTCAACCAAAGCCTCTTTCTATTGCCTATACCTACTTTGTTTACATTATTTTTCCTGCTCTCTTTGCTGCCATGTGACGCTGTACAATGTAAATGAAATCTAATATAAACTAATCAAATATAACTAAAAGCTAACCCCATAATTGCTTAGTTTTAATATCCTGTAGGGGGGAAAAATCACTAAGGTTATAGCAAATTGAGAAAATTAGTAATTTTTCAAAATAAATCCCTCAATGCAACATGTATTAGAAGTGTAAATGAATGAAAGTGTTGACAGTAAACTAGTAATCACCCTCCTACCTATTTTTGCAATAAATTTATTGTGAAATTTAGATCTTGGTTAATAGAATTAATAGGTTTTAAATCCAAGTTGTTAATTAGATTTATTATAAATAAACCTTGTTAAAACACATAAACATCAATATCATGTCAAAAATAAATGCAACGGAAAAGTAAATAAGACAAGACATGATGACTCAGGAAAACCTATGAAACAAATTAGTTTCACAGTAAAAAATTTAGGGGGAAACCCACCCGAAAAATAGTTCACTATAGTAAAGAGAAGTTTCAGATCTAGTACAAAACCTTCATCCCTAAACTCTACAATTCCCGTAGATGAACTTATAGCAGAAACCTTCTACCGTTTCAAAACCTCTAAACTCTTTAATATATGAACGCCACCCTTTTGCACGGATCCCAATACGTGACTAACAAATGATGCACGACTCCTAGTACGTGACTAACTCACCAACTTAAAAAAGATATTGGCTGCAAAGTTCTTCACTTCATCAATAATGAAAATCAAGAAGCACTTGGTTACAAAACCCTAAGGTGCAAAGACGCAGTAGCTTTTTTAAGAAAAAAATAAGGCATCGGTCACCTTTTGCATGTATTCTCCTTGTATTTTCATATGTGACAGCCTTTAAAATAAGCCTTATATATGTCTAAGGCTGTGAAAAAAGAAACCCTACATAAATACATAAGCATGGGTCGAAAATTAGATTTGGAAATCTGAATTTCATAATTCTCGATAGATAGCCACCTATTGAGCTATCTGTTGCGAGCCATCGAGAGCTATCGAGGTTTTATGAATTAGCACTTATTCATTTGTTTCTTGGATAGATTTGCATGGCTTCAATACTAGACTTGAACTCTTGTTATTTGAAGTATTAAACACATCCTAGATCTACCAAAATACAAGTAAAGTACGTTTTGTCAAAGGCTAAGCCAATTCTAAATGACATATGTTCCTAACATGATTCAAATATGTCCTAACAAAATTTATTTGAATTATTACATGCTTAGGGTGCCACATATGGATCGAATCTAATGATTGGAAATTGAAATCGACATAAAAATGTCTACAAATGTAATAGTGATCATAAGGGTCCACATTGGAAGTGCATCTGCCCATAGAGGATAAAAGAAAACAAATCAATGAAAAGGTAGCTATAATAATATTTATAAAAAGAAAGAGTCAAAACAAATGAAGTACAAATTGGAAAACATAGAATCATATATCAAAACCACCATGGAGTATATGGAGCAACTGAAACTTTTCTTTTTTGGAAGCATTTCAGAGAGAGATAGTATGTTGGGGTATTGGTCCTTTTTTTTTTTCCTTAAACTAATCAAAGATAACTTGCATTAAATACTATTCATATTCATTACATCAGTGTTTAGCCAATCAATAAGCAAGTCACACCGATAAATACCTCTCACCTAGAACGGCTTTGCCTTCCATGGTTTGAACAAATTCATTCTTAATATTGTTTCCTCCACCATAGCTCCCAGCATGAATTATCTTCTTCCTTAGATCACTCGGAAATGGAAAGTAGGTGGTGGTTAGAGGAAGGGTTGAGTGAAGATTTCTGAGGTTATGATGGTATTATTTGTATCATTTGGCAGCTAACGTGAAGGTATAAATCTACTTTTAATCGAGAGTGAGGGACTATATCAGTGTTTGAAGAAATGAAGCAGTGAATGTGAATGCACAGTTTGGATTGAATTTATTAAACTTTGACCGAATAGATACAACATATGGCATTATCAGTTTTGCTGTTTTGGGTTTTGTACCTTTTTTTTTTTTTTTTTTTAAAACGCGTGGTTGATTTTTAAGTGGCCTTTTTTCCTAACATGGCAGCACTGCCTTAATTGAAGGGAAAGGTAGGGAAAAAAATTTAATTGATACCAAATACTTCAAAAACAATTCTGACTATATTGTGCAAGGAAAAAACTAATTCAAACCCAAAGACATCAAATGAAAAAAAAATGTAACCCAAAAAAAAGAGATTAAAAAAAGGAAAATTAGTCTAATCTAAACCTTTCAATATGATTCGGTATCTCTTCTTGCAAAATAGCAAACCGTTGTATCTGGTAGAGAACTGTGTAAATCTGTGCTTCAACAAAAGGATAGGCAAAGAAGGATTTTTTAAAATACAATGAATTAGAAGAAAGAGAGGCTACAAAAGAAACTGTAGATGTATGCAAAGTTTTGCAAATGTTTTAATCTAGATTTATTCAAAAAAAAAAAAAAAATGTAAGATTAATCACACATAACAAAATTTTTTTTTTTTTTTAAAATAAAAAGCTTTTCCTAAAGATTAACAAACAAATTTTAAATGTGGGTGTAACTCTCTAACTCTCAAGGTTTGTGGCTAGGGTTTTCTCTCAGAAGCACTCCTCAACATTTATGGGTAATGTGGGTATAAATAATGTAGGCACAAAAAGTGTGTATCAGAAATGAAAGTCTGGCAAAACAGAATATTTCGCGGGTGTCTCGCAGGAAGGCCTTACTCACGAGCTACTCGTGAAACATAGCTATCTCCATCCTGTCCTGACTCTTCACATTCTAGGCATGTGCAGGGCACATGCGTTACTTCGTGGGATGCTTAGTCGCAAGCTACTCACAAAAACAACTTTAGTTTTCATGCCTTGAGTCTTCACACACACACACACACACTCTCTCTCTCTCTCTCTCTCTCTCTCTCTCTCTCTCAACACTTACAATGGAATCCCACAAATAATACAAGGTATAAAAGATTGAACATGATTACAATCAAATTTGGCATGGAATAAAAGCCAACAAAACATATAGTTGTAAATTACAACTTTACAATCTCCCATTTTGGCTATTCCGTGACAAAACCCCTAAAACAGACTTTAGACTTGAACTTGAATTTGGGAACAGTGGAAAAACTCACTCACACCTAATCTAGAAGCTGTGAAGCACTTGCACGTATATACTTGTAACCTAAAGCACTTGCACACAAACAAAACTTTCATTAAGCTTATGACAAATTGAATACATGGTATGTATATGAGCAAGTAAAGTGCGACCTAGTTTGTAAAGACTATAAAACATGTAAGCATATTTTGATCAAACAGGAACAGTCATTAAAGAATGACTACAATGAACATTTAGCTAGTAAATGCTCATCCGGACACATAATGCAATTAAGAACAATCACAAGGACTAATTGCATGTCCAACACTCTTTGCATCTAGGATACAAAATCCTACTCAGGGTACAAGAGTGAGGTACTTAAGATATATAATCAACCTCTAAAAGTACAAAAAAAATGCTACAAAGCATTGAGATAAACACAAATATTGAATATAAACTAAAATTTAAAACAGAGTACTAAAGCTTTAAATAAAAGCAATAAAGACAACAAACAAACAGCAGCTTCTAGCTTCTTCTCCCCCTATCACTACACTCCCCCTATCAACGACACCATCTCCCCATTTTTGTCATGGAATGGCTAGTCTCCATGTTCTTCTAGTTTCCTTTGAATTTGGTCCATCTGAGTTTGGAAAGATGTGAACTTTGGGTCGAAGCGAATGTGTTGGGAGTGCATGATGGTTGCTAGTCCAGATATTTTGGTATTAATTTCTTAAAGTGTAGTCATGATGTTGTCTAGCTGTTCATCATAGGCATGGGAGGTAGAGCTTGAATTTCCCAGAGTAGCATGACTTTCTTGCTTGGTACTCTTCTTGGTGTGACTTATATGGCATGAAGTGTGCAAATGTTAATTGCATGTTAGAAGCATACAACATTTACCTAACATTCATCTAGCATCATATCACATATCTCATCCAAGGCAGCAACATGTAAACATCAAAGGATCACATTGGAAATATGAAGATCACCAAACACATTCATGCTCATCATCAAAACATGTTATAAAACAAACGTGCATGCACATATGAATGCATGACTTACCTTTACTTACCTCCTTGCATTACAACACTTATGGCATCAATGATTGGGCATGTGAATGAATGTGCATGGCATTAAGACAAGAAAGGAAGAGAAAATCCTAATTCAAACATGTAAACAAACAACCAACATGTGAAAGGTAAACAAACAAAAAACATGTGAAACAGAGACTCAAGACCATAAACATGTGAAAAAGAATCTAAAACAAAAGCACATTATACGAGATAAAGAACAAAACAGAAGAGCTAAATTATTTGAGCATGATCATGCGTACGCATGAACAAGCTTGCGTACGCATAATCAAGCCTGCGTATGCTAAAAGGATTATGCGTATGTGGAAACCAGCCCAAAAACTTTAACAACACAGCAAAGCAGAGCAAAGCACAAAACGATAAATCTAACATTCTAACATGCTCAAAAACATAAAGAAAGCCTAAAACTAACCTAAACAAACATATATAAACATAAACTAAACAAAAAAACAAATTAAAGAAAAGATTAAAGGTAGAAATGGAAAAAGAAATGTTTAAAAGAATACCTTAAAAAGAAGCTTTCAAGCTTGATTTTGATCATTCCCCTCAGTTAATCTATTCACAAATCAATAAAAATGTGATTAGTAATTTTAAACTCAAAGGATCAAGGCCAGAAAATGCCCCAATCAAATAAAATTAACTTGAGGATGTTTTATGAAAAACTTACTCTTTGATTCACTATTTCTAGTAAATCTTAGGTTTTCCCTTAGGATTTTCTGTGTGTCATGGAAAGGTACCATGCAAGACTTTATATAGTTAAAAAATAGAAGTTTGGAATGGCTCCCAGACAATGTGTGATTCATTTCAAATCTTAATCTTTAATGCAAAAAACTTGCATTTTTATATCTCTAAAACCCTAGTTGCGTACACAGACTTGTGCCTGCATACGTAATGTGTGGCCTGCGTATGCAAGTTTGTGTCTATGTACACAAACCATGGGTTTTCTTTAGTCTTATTTTTCAAAAATATATTTTTTCTCATTAAAAGTTATATTTTCCATTTAACACCTTTCAAGTTAATTTAACATCTGATTAGGCTCTAAACCAACCTGGGCCTTGGAATTTTGGCATCATTAGGGAACAAGGGCCCAAGTTATAAGGGGTACAAAATATGGTGTTTACACCAAGGCCCCTGACACCTTGTCACCAGGTACTGGACTATTCTTTTTTTGCTGACCAGACCCTATCACTGGTTTTCCACCTACCCCTGTTTTTTGGCCCAGCTTGGTGCTCTTTTTTGGCGGTATCCCTAGCTCCATTTCTAATCCTTCCTCCCTATTTCTATTATTTGGCCAACCTCCATCGTCCATTTTTACAGCTTCTATACCAAAGCATCTACCTGGTTTGCCTCTTAACCATAGTCCGTACTACAAACTCCCCCGACCGCTGCTGTCCTCCCCCTGTTCCTTCTATGGGCATTCTTTTCACCATGGTCAAGCATGCCACATTTATAGCAAAAGTTGGGAAGCTGCTCATATTTGAAAAACATCCATTTGCCTTCACCACCCTTTATGCTAATCGTTTTTCCCCGGACTAACTTCTTAGTTGTGTCAATACTTACACGCACCCTAAGATACATTCCCCACTGCACCCCTTTATCAAGCATGTCTACTTCTATCACCTCCCATATCGTTGACCTTATCTTATGGCCTGAGCCACTAATCATGCATATAAGGGGGAGGTTATAGATTTGTATCCAGAATGAAGAACATTTCAAAGATATCTCCTTCGGGACCAGCTCCCCTTCAAACTCTTGCATGAGGACTAGTTGTTTTTCATAGCTCTATGGTCTCATCTCCATAACCTTTCTTTTATCACGACCATCTCCGAACTTCGTAATGAATAAGTTGTCTTCAATCTCCGCTATCTGTATACCTTTGTTCAGTTTCCACAGCATTCTTTTTTTTTTTTTTTTTTCATTGCTTCCATGTTCACACTTCACTGAGTTAGAATCTTCATGACTATACAATTTTCCCTGCTTCTTTCAACCTCTTCTTCTGTGATAATCAGTTTCTTCCACAGTTCCTCAAGCTCGTCTACCATTCGGTTAGACAACCCATTCACGCCCTACACTTACGAAAGGGTACAGAAAAGTTGGCCTCACTCCTAGGGAAGCCACACATCTCTTGCAGTAAAACGCAAGACCCTACTTGCCACTACATGCACGAGAGCATGAGAGCACTTAGAAAGAGCGACTAAGATCATTTCAATTATGAAAGAATCCTCAATTCCAAAGCTATAAACTATGAAATTTGAAATGATTAAAGATATTTGCAAATATTCTTAACTTAAGGATGGATTTAGTTAATTCTGGCACTAAAAATCAACTTCAAATCATTCAGAGAAAAAAAAAAAAACCCTCAAATCTTCTCTTCTTTGGAGATTTTGAGGAATCCTTTCTCTAAAACCCTCCATTAATGTAGGTTAGTTTTGATAAGTCTAACTGATAGAAATTTATTTATCTAGTTAGTTTTTTAACTACAAAATTATTACAAAGATCTTTTTTGTTGAGAAAATTGTAACAAATAGAGAAATATTATATTTACAATATATTCACATAACTTTCACAACAAATTTTAAGTGGTAGATTGTTACTAGTTGTTACTGATAGGCAAAAAAGTAATTTTAGTGATAGATTTAAATTAGAATTAGTAACAACTTATCACTTATGATTTGTTGTAAAAAAGTTGTGAGTGTAGCACTTCTCTAACAAATATGGTTCTATATTTAACCAAAAAAATGAAATGAATGAAAAAAAAAAAACTATGAAAGAGAAGCCACAATGAACCCATGCATTGCATGAGTCATGAGTGTCATAACTCAAAATGGTAACTAGAAAACAAGGCACATGCAAAGGCTGTGGAATTGGGAATAAAAAGAAAAAAGACTATAGATTTGGAGAAAAATATAAAATTTATGGAAACAAATATAAAACTAAATGTTGTAAATTTACAGAAAGACCAAATACATACATACATATTTCTTAACTTCATATGGATACAAATGTAGAAACTAAATGTTGTAATTTATACATCATTACTAAAATCTACATTTATACTTCATATGAATTCCAGTCAAATATTGGAAATAGAATTCCTGCAGAGAGAGAGAGAGAGAGATAGAAATGACGAGGGAAACCAAAGAAATGAGTATTTGACCGGTTATCTTAAAAGCTTGAGAAAAGTAAAACAAAAGAGTCATTCATTTATACCCTTGAATGTATTGGGGGATGCGGTTTGCTATGTTTTAAAGGAACTGTGGTTTCCTTTGATATAAACTGAGAACTCTCACAAAAATTGTGACAACTTTGCTTTGCTTTAATCCCACCACTCTATTTGTGTTTGTATATTTCAAGTTTGGTTAGGCTCAGTCATTCCACTCTAAAACCGGCCCCACCAACCAATTCTCTTATATATTTCTCTATCTTTTCTTTCTTACGTATTCCTTTATCTTCCTTTTTCTCTTAAGTCCTGTCTCTACCAAATCCCAATATTTCCACATCCCAATTCCCAAATCCCATCCCAGCCGTGTATTCAAAATTTTCTTTGAAGTTCTCTTCTTCTTTTTAACTTTTAGGACTTTAGTTCTCTAAATAGTGTAGACTTCTCTCTTCTTCCTGATAGTAGTCTGCTATAGGTCTCTATCTCCCTCTCCTCTGCCGTTATGGTCAGCTCCAAAGAGTGCCTCTACTTGTGCAAAATTCTCTTCGAAAAATGCTTGAGCCAATCTCTTTTTCAGAAACTTTCAAAGACAAGGATAAAGCTAAAGGAGAGACAGTGGCTTTGAGTTTTAGAGTGTAGACTCACTGAAGGAGAAACAGTGTGGCTTTGAGTTTAGACCCAGCAAGAAGAAGAAAGAGGTAGGTTCAGAAAAGGAAAAGGAAGCCAAAATTCATACCGGCCGAAATTACCATACCTAACATTCATCTAGCATCATATCACATATCTCATCCAAGGCAGCAACATGTAAACATCAAAGGATCACATTGGAAATATGAAGATCACCAAACACATTCATGCTCATCATCAAAACATGTTATAAAACAAACGTGCATGCACATATGAATGCATGACTTACCTTTACTTACCTCCTTGCATTACAACACTTATGGCATCAATGATTGGGCATGTGAATGAATGTGCATGGCATTAAGACAAGAAAGGAAGAGAAAATCCTAATTCAAACATGTAAACAAACAACCAACATGTGAAAGGTAAACAAACAAAAAACATGTGAAACAGAGACTCAAGACCATAAACATGTGAAAAAGAATCTAAAACAAAAGCACATTATACGAGATAAAGAACAAAACAGAAGAGCTAAATTATTTGAGCATGATCATGCGTACGCATGAACAAGCTTGCGTACGCATAATCAAGCCTGCGTATGCTAAAAGGATTATGCGTATGTGGAAACCAGCCCAAAAACTTTAACAACACAGCAAAGCAGAGCAAAGCACAAAACGATAAATCTAACATTCTAACATGCTCAAAAACATAAAGAAAGCCTAAAACTAACCTAAACAAACATATATAAACATAAACTAAACAAAAAAACAAATTAAAGAAAAGATTAAAGGTAGAAATGGAAAAAGAAATGTTTAAAAGAATACCTTAAAAAGAAGCTTTCAAGCTTGATTTTGATCATTCCCCTCAGTTAATCTATTCACAAATCAATAAAAATGTGATTAGTAATTTTAAACTCAAAGGATCAAGGCCAGAAAATGCCCCAATCAAATAAAATTAACTTGAGGATGTTTTATGAAAAACTTACTCTTTGATTCACTATTTCTAGTAAATCTTAGGTTTTCCCTTAGGATTTTCTGTGTGTCATGGAAAGGTACCATGCAAGACTTTATATAGTTAAAAAATAGAAGTTTGGAATGGCTCCCAGACAATGTGTGATTCATTTCAAATCTTAATCTTTAATGCAAAAAACTTGCATTTTTATATCTCTAAAACCCTAGTTGCGTACACAGACTTGTGCCTGCATACGTAATGTGTGGCCTGCGTATGCAAGTTTGTGTCTATGTACACAAACCATGGGTTTTCTTTAGTCTTATTTTTCAAAAATATATTTTTTCTCATTAAAAGTTATATTTTCCATTTAACACCTTTCAAGTTAATTTAACATCTGATTAGGCTCTAAACCAACCTGGGCCTTGGAATTTTGGCATCATTAGGGAACAAGGGCCCAAGTTATAAGGGGTACAAAATATGGTGTTTACACCAAGGCCCCTGACACCTTGTCACCAGGTACTGGACTATTCTTTTTTTGCTGACCAGACCCTATCACTGGTTTTCCACCTACCCCTGTTTTTTGGCCCAGCTTGGTGCTCTTTTTTGGCGGTATCCCTAGCTCCATTTCTAACCCTTCCTCCCTATTTCTATTATTTGGCCAACCTCCATCGTCCATTTTTACAGCTTCTATACCAAAGCATCTACCTGGTTTGCCTCTTAACCATAGTCCGTACTACAAACTCCCCCGACCGCTGCTGTCCTCCCCCTGTTCCTTCTATGGGCATTCTTTTCACCATGGTCAAGCATGCCACATTTATAGCAAAAGTTGGGAAGCTGCTCATATTTGAAAAACATCCATCTGCCTTCACCACCCTCTATGCTAATCGTTTTTCCCCGGACTAACTTCTTAGTTGTGTCAATACTTACACGCACCCTAAGATACATTCCCCACTGCACCCCTTTATCAAGCATGTCTACTTCTATCACCTCCCATATCGTTGACCTTATCTTATGGCCTGAGCCACTAATCATGCATATAAGGGGGAGGTTATAGATTTGTATCCAGAATGAAGAACATTTCAAAGATATCTCCTTCGGGACCAGCTCCCCTTCAAACTCTTGCATGAGGACTAGTTGTTTTTCATAGCTCTATGGTCTCATCTCCATAACCTTTCTTTTATCACGACCATCTCCGAACTTCGTAATGAATAAGTTGTCTTCAATCTCCGCTATCTATATACCTTTGTTCAGTTTCCACAGCATTCTTTTTTTTTTTTTTTTTCATTGCTTCCATGTTCACACTTCACTGAGTTAGAATCTTCATGACTATACAATTTTCCCTGCTTCTTTCAACCTCTTCTTCTGTGATAATCAGTTTCTTCCACAGTTCCTCAAGCTCGTCTACCATTCGGTTAGACAACCCATTCACGCCCTACACTTACGAAAGGGTACAGAAAAGTTGGCCTCACTCCTAGGGAAGCCACACATCTCTTGCAGTAAAACGCAAGACCCTACTTGCCACTACATGCACGAGAGCATGAGAGCACTTAGAAAGAGCGACTAAGATCATTTCAATTATGAAAGAATCCTCAATTCCAAAGCTATAAACTATGAAATTTGAAATGATTAAAGATATTTGCAAATATTCTTAACTTAAGGATGGATTTAGTTAATTCTGGCACTAAAAATCAACTTCAAATCATTCAGAGAAAAAAAAAAAAAAAACCCTCAAATCTTCTCTTCTTTGGAGATTTTGAGGAATCCTTTCTCTAAAACCCTCCATTAATGTAGGTTAGTTTTGATAAGTCTAACTGATAGAAATTTATTTATCTAGTTAGTTTTTTAACTACAAAATTATTACAAAGATCTTTTTTGTTGAGAAAATTGTAACAAATAGAGAAATATTATATTTACAATATATTCACATAACTTTCACAACAAATTTTAAGTGGCAGATTGTTACTAGTTGTTACTGATAGGCAAAAAAGTAATTTTAGTGATAGATTTAAATTAGAATTAGTAACAACTTATCACTTATGATTTGTTGTAAAAAAGTTGTGAGTGTAGCACTTCTCTAACAAATATGGTTCTATATTTAACCAAAAAAATGAAATGAATGAAAAAAAAAAAAACTATGAAAGAGAAGCCACAATGAACCCATGCATTGCATGAGTCATGAGTGTCATAACTCAAAATGGTAACTAGAAAACAAGGCACATGCAAAGGCTGTGGAATTGGGAATAAAAAGAAAAAAGACTATAGATTTGGAGAAAAATATAAAATTTATGGAAACAAATATAAAACTAAATGTTGTAAATTTACAGAAAGACCAAATACATACATACATATTTCTTAACTTCATATGGATACAAATGTAGAAACTAAATGTTGTAATTTATACATCATTACTAAAATCTACATTTATACTTCATATGAATTCCAGTCAAATATTGGAAATAGAATTCCTGCAGAGAGAGAGAGAGAGAGATAGAAATGACGAGGGAAACCAAAGAAATGAGTATTTGACCGGTTATCTTAAAAGCTTGAGAAAAGTAAAACAAAAGAGTCATTCATTTATACCCTTGAATGTATTGGGGGATGCGGTTTGCTATGTATTAAAGGAACTGTGGTTTCCTTTGATATAAACTGAGAACTCTCACAAAAATTGTGACAACTTTGCTTTGCTTTAATCCCACCACTCTATTTGTGTTTGTATATTTCAAGTTTGGTTAGGCTTAGTCATTCCACTCTAAAACCGGCCCCACCAACCAATTCTCTTATATATTTCTCTATCTTTTCTTTCTTACGTATTCCTTTATCTTCCTTTTTCTCTTAAGTCCTGTCTCTACCAAATCCCAATATTTCCACATCCCAATTCCCAAATCCCATCCCAGCCGTGTATTCAAAATTTTCTTTGAAGTTCTCTTCTTCTTTTTAACTTTTAGGACTTTAGTTCTCTAAATAGTGTAGACTTCTCTCTTCTTCCTGATAGTAGTCTGCTATAGGTCTCTATCTCCCTCTCCTCTGCCGTTATGGTCAGCTCCAAAGAGTGCCTCTACTTGTGCAAAATTCTCTTCGAAAAATGCTTGAGCCAATCTCTTTTTCAGAAACTTTCAAAGACAAGGATAAAGCTAAAGGAGAGACAGTGGCTTTGAGTTTTAGAGTGTAGACTCACTGAAGGAGAAACAGTGTGGCTTTGAGTTTAGACCCAGCAAGAAGAAGAAAGAGGTAGGTTCAGAAAAGGAAAAGGAAGCCAAAATTCATACCGGCCGAAATTACCTGAAACAGACTAGAACGCTTGAAACATGTCGTAATTTCATCTGAGGTAGAACAGAAGGTGTTTCCATTCTAGTTTCTAGTCAGGATTGAGAAATTCTGGCTGTTTCGGCTGGAACGGAACGGGATCAATAACATTGGCATTGGTCTCAACTCTCAATTAATTAAAGATTTAGTACGATTGAGTTTATTATTCAAGTTCATATCAAAATTATTATTGAACTCATAAACCAACCTAAATTTAGCTTTTTTTTTATTATCGATCCATGTTTCTTTGCTTGGACTTGGCTTGTTTATAAACAAACAAACATAAATGGCATTTTTATTGAGTTAACCCAAACTGTTTAGTTCATTTGCAACCCTATATTCAACTAAAATCCTTAAGTAAATAAAATTAAAAAAAAAAAAAATTCTTGATTAGTAAAATATTAAGGGCAAATTGACAAATAAGAGACTAAGGATCTTTAGTAAGATCGCTCATTTATATATATTCTAAATTAATTTGTCTCTTATATGTGTATGTGTGCATTTTTTTTTAACTATTTTATAATCAATATTAGATTTTATTATTATTTTAATTTAATGAAAGATTATAGTAGATCCGAAACGATTTTTTTTTTCCCATCATAATTATTTATTTATTTATTATGAATTGTGTTTAATGATTGGTAAGAATTGAAAAAGCGGCAATCTACCAACTTATTCAGAGAGTGATTGTACTTGTATTCACTTTTCTTGTTTATACAATTACAAGACAAGAGTTTATAAATATTGTCAAAATTAGGCTTTGTAGTAAAAAGAAAGTCTAAATGACTACTTGACTTTGATATTTTCCCTTTAAAAAAAAAAAAATTGATATTGAAAAGAAATTTATTGTAAATTTGGTACAAAATTAATCATAGAATATTTTCTGAATTTAAAGGAAAGTTGAATTCCATTTTAAATGATTGGTTCAAAATTTATTAAGAAACAAATATTTTGTCTATTTAATTTGTATATATTTTGTTAACATTCAATGGATACTAGTTTAAATGTTCATAGCATATTTGGTCTTGAATCTCTATATATTTTTATTCTTGATATATATATATATATATATATTTGTTTTTTTAGTTCATGCGTCACCTCCCCCAAAATCAAAATTCTAGTTCTGTCCCAAGTTTCAATGACTCTACCTTAGAGTTTGGAATGGATTTGGATAGCGTCTGTAGGTGTGGTGTATATACTTAGGCCCTTCTAGAATAGAAAATTTAAATATAATGGCCCAATACAATTAATTTGTTAGAGAGTGAGCTTCCGAGGTCAACCTTGATCTGCTTATATGGTCTTAGAAGATAGGGAATGGAAAAATATAACATATAGTACCAGAGAGTAGCAAATTCTTAGATTAAAACTTCCTTAGGTTGGGCCGAGGAACATCAATTCATATAATATTCAAGTTTCAATTACAAGATAGTGATACACAGGAAGTGTTTCTTTTCAGTTTTTTGTCCCTCGTTTTGGAGGGGTTTCCTTTCTTTATATAGTCAGCTGAATTACATCCTAACCCTCCACTTCTACAGTCATTGACCTTCCTTTGGATTCTTGTCCCTTTAGCATTTTGTTGGAGATGGAAAAATGTGTTACAAGCTATGTTTTAAAAGGGAATTTTGTTGGAGATGGAAAAACACCCATGGAATTGTGGAGTGGGCGTAAGCCTAGTATAAAGATCCAAGGAATCACAAGAAAGGAAAGCACATTGAGAGGAAGTACCATATCATTCGAGATATTTTGCTCGTGGAGATGTGGTGGTAGCAAAGATTGAAAGTGCAAACAATCTGGCAGATCCATTTACTAAAGCTTTGCCTCAAAGGATTTTTGAGTCGCATTTGGAAAGAATGGGAGTTAGATTAGTGCACAATAGTCTTTAGGGCAAGTGGGAGATTGTTAGGATTGGTGCCCTTAAATCTATTGTAAGATGCTATGTATAATATTAAGTGTGACTTTGTGTTTGACATTATGTATGACTTAATATTATGTTTAATAAATTTGTTTTATTATTATCTGAAATAATGGTAACATGAATATTCAGACATTATCATATAGTCCATGAGATGCATAGTATGTGATTTATGTGAAGAGTCACAGAAGATATAAATCACAAGTTCTTTGTAAACTCAGAATTATAGTTCGTAGTCGGTGATGAAATTGGGCATTTCATCTGCGAAGACTATAACATATCAACTACGATGATTTGTCTTGATCATGGAAGTGGAGACTTCTAGTTGATGTGTTAATATGTTTTAAGAGTTAAGACATATTGAACTGGACCGCTGTGAGATTTATTATTCTCCTAATGACTGTCAAATGAATAATAAATCTCACGACTTGTATTTGCATGAACTCTTAATCCTGAGAGAATAATGAACCTGATCATGAGGTGTAGGTTGCTTTGATATATCAGGAGTGAGATCTACAGTTATGGTCAAAACCTCAGTATGTTGGGCAGCCACATTTAGTGTTGATGGAACATGTATTCTCAAGATGGAATTCATAGTCTCTTAACGGAGATATAAAATATTCCCTTGAGATAAGTTTAATGGGTTTGTTATTCAAAGAGTTAGGCCTAACCACTTTAGTAAGACTAAAGTATATATTTATGGAATTGGATTTCATAAATATATAATGAATAACATTAAAGGATTAAACCGGGTACTCAAGGATTAAGATGTAGTAATTTACAAAGTGGCAGTCTACATTAATGACTTTGTATTACTACGAATATTTTATGAAGGGGTTGCATGTATAATAAAGTCTTGGGATATAATTTATAGATAAGACCTAGAGTGCAACTATTTTTATATAGTGGTATTAAAAATAGTTAATGGTACACTTGGACTTGTCAAGAGTTGACAGAAAAAGAAGATGCCGAAGCTATTTGTAGAATACAGCTTAGCCGAAGACATGTGGAGGACTTATGATCTGGATGCACCAAAGGAAGGGGATTTTTACTGTTAAATCCGCTTACAAGGTGGCTAGGGAAGTATTGAGAGAAGGAAGGGTAGCTGAGAGTTCTAGGGGTTGTGCTGGAAAGGAGGTTTGGTTTGCAATTTGGAAGCTTAGAATTTTAACAAAATAAAGGTGTTTGGGTGGAGAGCTTGTCATGAAATCTTACCAACAAAATTGAATCTGTCTAAGAGAAAAATTATTGCAGATGCAATGTGCCCAATTTGCCTGAGGTTTCCAGAATCAGTTGTCCATGCGCTTTGGGAATGTGGTGCGGCTAGAGATGTGTGGGCAGGTAGCTTAAAAATTCTACAGAAAGGTGGGTCAGGTATGGTGGATATGCTTCAGTTAATGGAATACTTAATGGAGCGGGTAGAGTCTCATGATATGGAGGTTGTGCTCATTCAAGCCTGGCTAATTTGGAATCAAAGAAATCGGGTTGTGCATGGAGGTAAGTTTCATGATCCAGGCTGGTTGAATATTCGGGCAACAGAGCTTCTTGAGGATTTTCGGACTGCATCAGGACTGATGGGACCAGCACACAGAGAGCAATCTTCTCGGGTCACCTGGCAGCCCCCTCCTACTTCGATCTTCAAGCTTAACTTTGATGCAACTTTGTTTCCGGCTCTTAACAGTTCAGGTTTTGGTGCAGTTATCCGGAATGAAAAAGGTGAGGTTATGGCAGCCATGGCAGCAAAGGGTCCTGAGGTATCTTGTAGCGAGGAGGCTGAGCTTCTTGCATGTCGGAAAGCTATTGAATTTGCCGTTGATGTTGGCTTCTCTGAACTTGTCATTGAAGGGGATAATTCTTCTGTCATGAAAACTGTTTCGGCTTTGCAGGATGATTATTCTTTGCTTGGGAATGTAATTGGGGATATTCATCATTTGGTTAGGAACTTGCAATGGGTTAGGATTGAATGTACTAGGCGAGAGGGGAATAGAGTTGCTCATGAGTTAGCTCAATTTGCTAGAAACATTAGTCANTGAAATATCTCCATATTTGGGGTTGTCCAGCACATGTTTTAAAAGGGAAGCCTGATAAATTGGAACCAAAATCAGAAGTGTGTTTGCTTGTAGGTTATCCAAAAGAAACTAGGGATTATTTATTCTATAGTCGTAAAGATAACAAAGTCTTTGTTAGTACAAATGCTAAGTTCTTGGAAAATGACTATATGAATAGTTTTACTCCTAGAAGTAGAGTTGTGTTGGCTGAAATGAATGAATCTGTAAATGAACAACCAATAAATGAAACTAGGGATGATGTGGCTGTATTAGATACACCACAAGATACTACTCATGACATGTCTAGTACTCAGGTGCCTCGTCGTAGTGGGAGAATTGTTCGGCCTCCTATAAGATTCATAGGTTTGGGAGAAACTTATGAAGCTATCTCAGAAGAGGTTGAATCGGATCCCTACACATATGATGAAGCTATAAATGATATAGATGCACATCATTGGGTCCAAGCTATGAAATCTGAATTAGATTCCATGTATTCCAATCAAGTTTGGGATCTTGTAAAGGCGCCTAACGGCATTAAACCTGTTGGTTGCAAATGGGTTTACAAGAGGAAGAGAGGGATAGATGGAAAGGTTGAAACCTTTAAAGCAAGGCTAGTGGCGAAAGGGTATACACAGAAAGAAGGTATAGATTATGATGAAACCTTTTCTCCAGTAGCAATGCTTAAATCTATCAGAATTCTCTTATCCATTGCTCTCATTTTGATTATGAGATTTGGCAAATGGATGTCAAGACTGCATTTCTTAATGGCAATCTTGAAGAAGAAATCTATATGATGCAACCGGAAGGTTTCATAGCAAAGAACCAAGAGCATATGGTATGCAAGTTGCAAAGGTCCATTTATGGACTTAAGCAAGCATCTAGGTCATGGAACATCAGATTTGATCAAGCAATCAAGACATTTGGTTTTGAACAAAATCTTGATGAACCATGTGTGTACAAAAGACATCAAGATAAAGTAGTAATGTTCCTAGTGCTTTATGTTGATGATATTCTACTCATTGGAAATGATGTAGGGTAATGTCATCAGTAAAGGTTTGGTTGTCAAGCCAATTTGATATGAAGGACTTAGGTGAGGCTAACTTTATTCTAGGGATCAAGCTTTTGCGAGATCGTAAGAATAAGATGTTAGGATTATCACAAGCTGGATATATAGATAAGGTTCTAGAACGGTTTAGCATGCAAAACTCCAAGAAAGGATTGCTTCCTTTCAGACATGGAGTTCCTCTGTCTGATGACCAAAGGCCTAAGACTCAAGAAGAAGAAGATATGATGAGACAAGTTCCTTATGCTTCTGCAATAGGAAGTCTCATGTATGCCATGCTTTGTACTAGACCAGATATCTGCTATTCAGTTGGCATGGTCAGCCGATATCAATCAAATCCAGGACCAAAACATTGGCAAGCTGTAAAGCATATTCTCAAGTATCTACGGAGAACGAGAGATTATATGCTTGTTTACCAAAGTGAGGATTTGATACCTATTGGCTATACAGATTCAGATTTTCAATCGGATCTAGATTTCAGAAAATCCACTTCAGGATGTGTTTTCACCTTGGGAGGTGGAGCCATTAGTTGGCGGAGTATTAAGCAATCTTGTATTGCAGACTCCACCATGGAGGCAGAATATGTTGCTGCTTGTGAAGCAGCAAAGGAAGCTGTATGGCTCAAGAAGTTCCTTTCTGACCTTGGTGTAATAAGAATGGAGCAAGTTCCAATCACATTGTTTTGTGATAACAGTGGAGCAGTTGCACAATCTAAAGATCCAAGGAATCACAAGAAAGGAAAGCACATTGAGAGGAAGTACCATATCATTCGAGATATTGTTGCTCGTGGAGATGTGGTGGTAGCAAAGATTGAAAGTGCAAACAATCTGGCAGATCCATTTACTAAAGCTTTGCCTCAAAGGATTTTTGAGTCGCATTTGGAAAGAATGGGAGTTAGATTAGTGCACAATAGTCTTTAGGGCAAGTGGGAGATTGTTAGGATTGGTGCCCTTAAATCTATTGTAAGATGCTATGTATAATATTAAGTGTGACATTGTGTTTGACATTATGTATGACTTAATATTATGTTTAATAAATTTGTTTTATTATTATCTGAAATAATGGTAACATGAATATTCAGACATTATCATATAGTCCATGAGATGCATAGTATGTGATTTATGTGAAGAGTCACAGAAGATATAAATCACAAGTTCTTTGTAAACTCAGAATTATAGTTCGTACTCAATTTGCTAGAAACATTAGTCATGAGTTGTTTTGGATGGAAGATGTTCCTCCAATAGCTAGGGAAGCTTTGTACCAAGATGCTAATTTTTCAGATTAATTGAATGATATGCTTCTGTTTCAAAAAAAAAAAAATAGTTAATGGTAACTTTGGACTTGTCAAGAGTTGACAGAAAAGCCCAAGGCCCATTGGAGCTAGTGTCTTATTGGTCCCTTTTGGTCCCACTCCAAGCCACACACTTAAGCCCAATTGGTAAGGCCCAAAAGGCCGGCCCAATTAGATAAATTGGTTAGATACAAAGGGAAAAACGTACAGAAATATATAGGTGAGAAAAACATCATGAAAGTGGTGTGCATGTGAGTTTTTGTCACTCACAAGTCATCCCTTTGTTACCAATCGAGAGACCACACATCTTGGGCGTTAGTGGAATTGGAGTGAAGATTAAAAGTAGTCCCAAGTGCTTCAATCTTCAGTTTTTTGAAATTTATCGCTTCAAGGTACACTCTCTTGTTCTCTAATTTTGAAATTTACTTTGTGCATGTTATCAATATCGAATGAAGTAGATCCGTTTTAAAACTTATTTTCCGCTGCATTTATCTTTATAACCTTCATACTTTATATGTATATTTTCCTTCTTCTTTGCTTGCACATCTCTACCGTCTTCATTGTTATTTTGTCTTCTGGTGCAAGTGGCCTGCTTGAAGTAATTTAAGGAACACTTGCTCTTTGAGCTCCTCAGGGAGTCGGCCTCTTTGTCTCTCCTCCTTGAATTCTTATCCATGTGTTGAGTCAGGACTGATGTGTGGGTGGGCCCCTCCACCTCCTCGAACTGGGCCTATGGGTTCTATTCTGTACTCAGACCTTACCCTCCCACAGCGTCAATGCAGTCGACCCAACTGCAAGCTTTTTTTAGCTCAAGGCTAGCATCCAGAGATAAGGTTGAAGGAGTTCAATATACCTTTGTCCATGGCCAACGCCTTTGCTAACATCCTTCTGCCTAACTTTGGACAATTAGGTGTCAAAGCTCCTTTTAGAGTCTATACAACTATATAAAGTTGTGATTTACAACTATGTTTTAGTGTTCACTTATTGCATGACAGAAAGTGTTGTAATTGCTTTAATTTTATTCCTTGTATTTTGTGAGATTTTATTGTATTGGGTTTAGTATTAAGTTGGTGAAGACTCGAGCTTAATTGAAGATCAAGTGGATTTTGCGAGAAGCTCACGAGAAGCTAACTCGCGAAGTAGCCACGTGAGAAGCACATGACTAGAAGCTGAAGAGTCATCTCAGGCTATCAGTTTCACGGGTATCTCGTGGGTAAGGCCTTCCCATGAGGTAGTCACGAAACATTTTGTCTGGAGGATTTTTTTATGTGTGACTTTCTTACCCTTCAATCATACTATATATACCCTTATTACCCACAAATGTAAAAAAAACCATTCAGATAGAAAAACCCTAGATAGGCTTTCTACAACACCACATCCATCATTGTAGCCTCTTCACCTTCCCTTTCCTATTGTCATACATTGAGAGAAGATTTGTACCCAAACACAACCTATACATTTTCAGAATGTAGAGAGTGTTTGGGAGCGGGTAAATTAGGCTTGAAAAGTCACATTACCATTGAAAGCTCGAAAATGTGTTGAAAACACAAGAGCTATTTAGACCCCCAAATTAAAGTTACGGCTCGATAGATTTTACACTAACTTAATATTAAGTGCGGAATAGTGTAAATGCGAGTAGATAAACAAAAAAGCTACTCTAATCCATAATCATGACAACACAGCAGTAAAATAGAATCTAAAAGAGTGGAGAAGAGAGATGCAAACACAAGATAACACGCCAATGTGTTATCAAAGAGGAAATCAAAGAACTCGATGAAAAATCTCTCCGCTGCCCTTTAAGCAGTAATTGATCCATTAGACAATCAGTTGGGATACATAGGTTAGCAAGAGACCCTCCAAGCCTAATCTACTCAATGTACCTAAGCCTTCTAAGCTCCTACTCTAACAAGACTTCTCGGAACCGCGTCTTATCTGGCTCTTCGGATCCCGCAACAAGCTCCATGTTGCATCTGCCATCCTTGACTTCTTGTGATGCTTCCTAGCAGCACCAAAACCTCACTTGATACTCTGAAAGGATGTGGTAAGTTTTTGGGCTATCAACCTCTCAATGGTATAGAAATGGAAAGGTAAGAGTTGAGAAAAATCCACAAGCAATTGTGTAGAGAAATGAGGGTATAACAATCTCTAACTCTCAAGGTTTGTGGCTAGGGTTTTCTCTCAGAAGCACTCTTCAATATTTGTGGGTAATATGGGTATTTTTAGTGTGGGTATAGAAAATGTGTATCAAATAGTACAGTTTGGCAAAACAAAATGTTTTGCGGGTGTCTCGCGAGAAGGCCTTACCCGTGAGCTACTCGTGAAACACAGTTATCTTTATCCTGTCTTGCCTTTTCACATTCCAGCACATGCAAGTCACATGGATCACTTCGCAGGATGCTTGAGTCTTCAGTCTTCAATTGCTTGAGTCTTCACACTTTCTCTCTGTCACACAACCATTATAATTAAATCCTACAATAAATATAGGGTATAAAAGATTGAATAAAATTACAATCAAATTTGGCACGAAATAAAAGCCAACAAAAACACATAGTTGTAAATTACAACTTTACAGCCATGTTATCTTGTGTTTGCATCTCTCTTTCCTTACGCTTGTGCTTTATTTTTATTGTTTGTTGTTCATGTTTATGCACTAGAGTAGTATCGGTTGATTGTGCTTCATTTACTCTTGTTTCTGCACTTAGATAAGTTAGAGTAAAATCAACCAAGCCATAATTTTTTAATTGGGGGTCTAAACAAGTTCTTGCATTTTAACACATTTTCGAGCTTTCAATTGGTATTAGAGTGGGTACACTTGTTTTGGTTTCATTACCTAAGTGTGATCCTTGACCCCTTATGGGTTTTTGCCATGGATAGTGTTTTGTATGCTTTTATGGATATTGTTGATTGTAATATGCCATGTGTTTGTGAAAATATCTCTATGAGTATTAATCCTCAAAATTGTGATGACATGTTACATGAATTTATGGGTGTTGTTGTTGATATTCTGAATGTCAAACTCTTGAAGAAAAAGTTTAAGAAGTTTCATGAGATTTTGAGCAAGCTCACTTGTGAAAAAGATGATTTGATTGCTATGCTCAATGAATCCAACAAATTAGTTGAAAAGTATAAGAAACTTGCTGAAAATTCTTGTGAAAAATTAACAGAGTTTGAATGTTTGAATATGGACTTGGATGCTAAACTTGTTTTATCTAACAAACTTGTTGATGAGCTAAAATGTGAAAATAAATCTCTTAAGATGCATGCCAAGTGTTTAATTGCTGAACCTATTGCTAAAAGGGATGAAAATATTTGTTTTAATCATGTTGTGATACCCGATTTTGTGCCTATTGTGAGTTCTACCTCCAAAGACAAATCGGTGTACATTCCTCCACATAAGAGAAACCAAAAGGTGGAGAGAAAGGCTCTTAAGCCAAAGCCTTCGTTTAGGTCTTAACCTAAGGTTTTGGATGGATCTAAATTTGTTCCAACTTGCCACTGTAAAGTTGTTATTTACAACTATGTGTTTTGTTGGCTTATATTTTATGTCAAATTTGATTGTAATTTTCTTCAATCTTTTATACCCTGTATTTATTGTGGGATTTGATTGTAAGGGTTGTGTGATAGAGAGAGAGTGTGAAGACTCAAGCAATTGAAGACTGAAGAGTTTTCACGGGTAGCTAGCATCTAAGCATCCCACGAAGTGACTCATGTGACTTGCACTTGCTGGAATGTGAAGAGTTAGGCCAGGATGGAGATAGCTGTGTTTTGCGAGTATCTCGCAAGTAAGACCTTCCTGCGAGACATCCGTGAGACATTCTGTTCTACCAGATTGTCCATTCTAATACACACTTTTTTTGCCTACACTATATATACCCACATTACCAACAAATTTTGGGGAGTGCTTCTGAGAGAAAACCCTAACCAAACACCTTGAGAGTTAGAGATTGTTATACCCACAATCCTCTACACATTTGCTTGTGGAATTTCCTCAACTCCTACCTCTCCATTTCCATATCATTGAGAGGTTGATAGGCCAAACACTTATCACACCTTTTCAGAGTGTCAATAAAATTTTGGTGCTACTAGGAAGCATTGGAAGAAGCCAAGGATGGCAGATGCAACATGGAGCTTGTTGCGGGATCCGAAGAGTTAGATAAGACGCGGTTCTGAGAAGCCTTGTTAGAGCAGGAGCTTGGAGGGCTTAGGCACATCGGGTAGATTAGGCTTGGAGGGTCTCTTGCTAACCCATGTATCCTAACTGATTGTCTAGTGGATCGATTTCCGCTTGGAGGGCAGCGGAGAGGTTTTTTGTTGAGTTCTTCGATTTCCTCTTCGATAACACATCGACGTGTTATCTTGTGTTTGTATCTTTCTTCCATACTCTTTTACATTCCATTTTATTGTTGTGTTACTTTGATTATGGATTAGAGTAGCTTATTTGTTCATCCGCTCGTTTTTACACTATTTTGCACTTAGTATTAAGTTAGTGTGAAATCAATCGAGCCGTAACTTTAATTTGAGGGTTTAAATAGCTTTTGTGTTTTCAACACATTTTCGAGTTTTCAGCCACCATAGCAGTGTGATTGGTCACATAAGACCTCAATGCTCTAAGTTGAAGAGGGAACAAAACCATTTGCTAGATCCCTTCCTAAAGGGCCTAGTGGACCTAAACATATTGTTTGTCACCATTGTGATGCCTTTGGTCATCTTAGACCACATTGTTCTAAGTTTCAAACTCTTAAAAGAATCAAAAGAAAAGAGAAACTTGAGCTTCTTGGAAGTTGTGCTTTGCATGCTAAACCGGATTTGATGGAAAATGGTAAGTTGTTGAAGAAAGTTTTTAATGTTCTTACCTCCTTGTCTATGTGCATCTTCAGTTCTCATTCTTCCAACCCTCATCTCGCTTTTCATAAGACACTCATTCCAAACAATCATTTCGTTTGGATGATGAAGGGTTTCTATGGTTGAAAAGTGAAAATTTCAAAAAGTTTAATTGTATATGTTTAAGCACATATCATATGTGAGTTTGGCCTAGTACCTTCGTATTAATGGTGTAGTGCATTTATGAGCTTAGCTTATTCTGTATGCACATTTATCTTTGTGGGAAAAATCTTGAAATTTATGTGTGATTGTTGTAAATCGATCTTCAAACTTGTCATGAATGATTGGTCAATAGTCTTGTTGGTTTTGATACATGCATGGACTTGTGCCTATATATCTTCCCACATTTTTTATGTTTTTGCTTAAAGAGCTCAACAAATGTAAATCTCAAAATGAAAAGAGATAATGAGTCGCAAAAGCTGTCACACATACTAGTATTTGACTAGGAAAAAGGGAAAGTAACTTGTATTGAAATGTATGGTGCCCAAAAAGCCAAAAACTTATTCTCAATATTGAAATATCAAAAATTTCATACATTGATCTCAAAATGAGACGTATTGTTCAAAAATGATCAAGTGTTATGACTTGTAAAGTAGCCAAATGAAAAGCTTCAAAGATGTGTAATCATTTTCTTGTGGGAGGTCATATATGTTCATTTCTATAATTGAGATAGATCACTTGACTTAGTACCAGTTGTGTATGATTTGAATGAATTGATCATTGAAGTTTTATTCTGAACTAAGGATTATTCCACATTTAATACTCACACACAACACACAAGACTTATGTTCAACAAATGCTTATTTCATTTGTGTAATTGTACATTATCAAATGTGATGTGTATGTTCAATTGCTTGCCGATCAAACCCAAAAATATTTTTGAGTATTTTATATGTTTTTTAAAGTGATTTTATACTTTCTTGTTTTAAGTTTTTGTTCAAAATGCATTCTTGTCTTGATTTTCAAAAACTTGTTTAGAGTCATTTTCGTGAGAAGTTCGCGACTAAGCTCTTCTCGCGAAAAGAGGTTAAGGCAAAAATTGGTAAACACAAATTTCATATAAGGACTTTTGCGATTGTTTCTCGACTAGAAGCTTCCCGTGAAAGTTTTTGTGCTTCAATGGTGTTTTTCGTGAGTAATTTCGTGACCATCTAACCTGCAAAAAACACGTGTTTTCAGTTTTATAGGGCTGATGTGACTGATTTTTAAAAAACACTCTTGAGTTCCCTCATTCGCCTCACTTGAACCTCTCTTAACCCAAATTTGATTTTCACTCAAAACCCTCCAATTTCAAGTACAAATCTCTGCAAAATCTCTTCAAAGGTATGTTTCTTAACATTCTTTTCAAATTTTCATTTTAGATTATGCAAAATTTGTTTTAGGGTTCTTGAATTGGGGATTTTTGAAAAACGGGTTGGGAACTATGATTTTGGGAAATTTTTTTTCAAAATTTTGATTGGGCTTTGCCCCTCTTGTCTTGTTTGTATCTGTGTTGGCCCTTTGTGGCAATTTGGTCTTGTATTTTGGCATATTTTCATATGTTCATGCATTGTTTAACATACATGTGTAGTGTGTGCACTCTAAGTGTTTCATAGAATGCCAAAATTGCATTTTCTTGTTATTTGGACTCTAATGAGTACCAAATTTTGGGGATTACCATGATTACACATGTTTATCATGTTTTAATCATTGGTTGTGTGTTTTATACACTTTGCCTCGTGAGTGCTTACTTATACATTGGTTATGCATCTCACATGCATACTAGATGCATCTCACATGCACACTAGATGCACCTTTACTGCACACACTCTAACACTTGACATGTTTTGCATTCACTCATGTTAGTTAAGTCTTTTTAGATCTTTTAACACGTATAACATGTTCTTGTCTCTATGTCATGCCTTGGTTTATACTTTGTTTCATCATTCATAGCATGTCATGTTTACTTTATACTTTATAGCATTTTTTAAAAATGTTTTTGTCTTTCGTTTTAGCTTCATTTTCTCATACATCTTGCACCCCTCATGCATCTTTACCCTTGTTCTTATCTTCTTTTCTTTCCCTCCTTCCTCTTGATTCATTTGTCTATTCGTGACAAAAAGGGGGAAAGTATACCGGAGAGTATACCAGTGTGTTTCGTCATTTCTATATGACTCATGTGCACATTCTCAAAGAGAGAAATTCTACCTCATACACATTCGTAGGGAGAGAAAGCTATAGGGGAGATGCATATTCTAAAAAGGAGAAGACATCTTTTATGAGAAAATCTTGTATTGTCATGTTTTACTTTATGCTTGTTTTCTCGTTGTTTTATGGTACTTTGAGTTTGATAGGCCAAAAAAAAAAAAAAAAAAAAAAAAAAACGAATTGACCCCTTGTGATTAATTAACCAATTAAATTAACTAAGTATATTAATTAAGTTAATTAACATGCAAACGCGTGGTAGCACAAACAAATCACTAAATAACTAAATATGCATCAGAAATTAAATGACACGGTGATTTGTTTATGAATAGAGAAAACCTGATGGTAAAAACCCTACCGGGTGATTTTCAGGTCACCACTCCTGAAACTCCACTATTATCACAACAAGCGGTTACAAATAAAAGAATCTCAAGTACCTTACCAACCTACAGTTGAACCCTTACCCCAATATCCAATTGGACTTGTTTTATAGTGACAAATCCCCTTTTCTAATGCACGGCTCCCAAGTATGTGACTAACTAATGCGCGGATCCCAGTACGCGACTTCAACACCAACTGAAAGAGAGGTTGGCTGCAAAGTTTTTCAGTTCATCCTACACGATGAAGATTAAGAAGATGCTTAGTCACAAAACCCAAATGTGCACATACATAGCAACTTCTTCAAAAGAGATGAACTAGGTCAAGAACTTTGTCTCTGGTCACGATTTGCTTCAACAGAGTTTTCTCAATGCTTTTGCAATTTGTGTCCTCTTTGACGGCCCTTAAAACAATCCTTTATATGTCTAGGGTTAGGAGAAAAGAAGGCCCAAAGATACATTCACGGATTCCAAGAAATCAGATCAAAATTCTGATTTTTATAAACCTCGACAGATAGAAGCTGTTGAGCAGGTGTCAAGCTTACAGACTGGAACAGCTTTCTAAACCTCGACACATACTAGCTGTCGAGCTAACTGTCGAGCTTTAGTAATCTTGCACTTTCAGCTTGTTTTCTTGGACAGACTTAAAGGCTTTCACACTTGATTTTGAAACATAGTTTCTTGAAGTATTTCAACACATTCTACATCTACCCAATTACAAGTAAAGTGCGTTTTGTCAAAGGATTAGCCAATTACATAAAAGAATGACATATGTTCTCTAACAAGTAAAACCACATATGTCCTAACAGAGTTATGTTTAGTATCTATGCTTTATTGCTCTCATCGCATCATCGCATCATGCTTATGTGTTGGACATGCATACATCCTTATTCTATTGTGCTTTATTGGTTGCATGTTCGTATGATCATTTGCTTTGCTATATAGTCACTTCTATATGACCGTTTTGGTATATGATCAAATTGCTCACATGTTTCACATCATGTTTACTTGATTGGAATTTATTTGTTACATTATATTTGTCCTTTTACCACTTGATTTACCTTGAGGGTCTAATGCGTTTTGTGCAAGTGTTTCAGGTTACAGGTATATATGTTCCAACTTCATCACAGCTACTAGATTTAGGTGTGAGTGAGTTTTGCCATTGTTCCCAAACTCACATTTAAGTCTAGAGTTTGTTATAGGGTATTTTGTCACGGAATAGCTAAAGGGGGAGATTGTAAAAGTGTGATTTACAACTATGTTTTAGTGTTGGCTTATTACATGACAAAAAGTGTTGCAATTATTTTAATTGTTTTCCTTGTATTTTGTGGGATTTTATTGTATTAGGTTTAATATTAAGTTAGTGAAGACTCAAACTTAATTGAAGATCAAGTGGATTTCACGAGAAGCTCGCAAGAAGCTAACCCGCAAAGTAGCCACGTGAGAAGCATATGATTGGAAGTTGAAGAGTCATGCCAGACTGTCAGTTTTGCGAGTATCTCGCGGGTAAGGCCTTCCTACGAGGTAGTCGCGAAACATTCTGCTTGGAGGATTTTTTAAGTGTGACTTTCTTACCCTTCACCCATACTATATATACTCTCATTACCCACAAATGTAAAGGAAGTCATTCAGAGGGAAAAATCCTAAATAGGTTTTCTACAACACACACACGTATCTTTTAAAGAGAAAGTTATTCATCCTTAGTGAGAAATCATTGTAGTCTCTTCTCCTTCCCTCTCCCATTATCATACCTTGAGAGAAGATTTGTACCCAAACACAACCCACACCTTTTCAGAGTGTAGAGAGTGTTTTAGAGCTTAGGAAGCTTTGGGGATTTGCCAAAAGAAGCCGGTGAGGCTTGGCGGATGCAATCGGGCATATTGCGGGATCCGAAAAGCTGGACAAGACACGGTTTCGAGAAGCCTTGTTGGAGTAGGAGCTTGGAGAGCTTAGGTACATTGGGTAAATTAGGCTTGGAGGGTCACATTGCCGTGTTATCTTGTTTTTGCATCTCTCTTCCCTTACGCTTGTGCTTTACTTTTATTGTTTGTTGTTCATGTTTATACACTAAAGTAGTATCGGTTGATTTTGCTTCATTTACTCTTGTTTCCGCACATTTTCGAGCTTTCAAACTAGATCATAATTAATTGTTACTTTCCATGTTAAGAGTAATTTTTGTCAAGGAAGAAGATGGTTACTTAAACCATAAAAGGAGTGTATGACCATATACTTACAAATTTCTCAATAATAATAATAGTAATAATAAAAGACCCAACTTATGGTAAAAGTTATCACCACTTACCATGCCTTCAATCATAGAAAACCTTAGATGAGATTCATAGGAATGTGTTCTATATCATACATGATACATCTATAGATACATGTCTTCTTCTTCTTCTTTTTTTTTTTTCAACAATTCAATATTCACAATAATGAAATAGGAGGATTCTAACTTTGATTATCCTTACCTCATAAAGAGGAGAGAGGGGTATGTAACATGTGAATAAGCATTTCTAAAGTCCAAACCATTGGGCCACATGCATTTTATTGATAAGGAATAGGAAATTAATACATATAAATACAATTTAAGTACAAAAACCATTAAAAAATTAAATGACACATAACGGTTTGACCTCGGTTGAAGCTCGATCCGACCTCAAAATCTTTGAACTTTTTCCTATTTTGGTTTTTTAAACAATCCAGATTTCAAAATCATGCTCATGTATGCCGCTGCCATTTTATGTACAAACTTGAACGAAAATTAAACAAAGAAATATTATTTACAGTTGAAGGCCTGAAATCAAGAGGATTGTTCCAGTGTCCTGATTGGTGATCAGACCATCTCATGTTAACATTTTCAACCTCCAAACCTTCAGTGTGGTCCATGATGACCCTAGCAATGCTGTGATTAACAAGTTCCTGACATCCTGGTCTGTAATCTATCAATCCACTAGAATAATTTTTCCATCTTCTGCAAGTCAAGTTCACATTTATGAATCTCAAATTGCTTAGTAGCCCATGTTTAGAACCTGATAAGAACACACCATTTTCAGAATTTGCAATGATGTTAATAAAAACTACATTTGAGATTGAACCCTCCTTTGCACTGGAGTCCCTTGGGCATGTTGTCAAATATATAGGCTCTGCTCTTCTCCACCAAGAAGGATCATAGTATTTTGCGCTTATGTTTATGTTTGAGAAGGTAATCTCGCTTACATTTCCTACACAGGGTGAATACTTAAAACTTCAAAAAAAAAAAAAAAAAAAAAAGAAGTGAAATGGAGCTTAATTTGTCAATCATTCAAGAAAAATTCTCAATAATACAAGAAAAGCAATATGAGTATTACCTCCACGTATTTGCAATCCCAGCCCTCTATGAGACTGTGCAATTGTGATATTGTCAAAAATTAGACCCTTAAAATCGAATGAACTAGCACTACCAAGTTTGATCGCTGAAGATTTTGTTCAAATCCAACAGTTTCACAGTCAAGTTATAAAGGGGGCCAGTGTGTCTTTGGACAGATAGCATCATCTCCAGTATCGATGTGACACCTTGTAATGACTATATTTTTTGAATCCTCTATATCAATCCCATCATTGTTAGGTGTATTGAAGTGTTTTCACACCGTACTATATGAATTGATGTGTTTTCACACCGTACTATATGCAAGCTATTCATTGGATTCATGGCTATAATTAAGAGTGATACAATATAAAAACAAAGCAATTGACCAATGAATCATAGTTTATAGATCGAAAAGCAAGTTGCAAGCACAAATACATAGAAGAGGAAGATGAATGACTCACGGACTAAAAAACCAAGGCAATTGCAATCAAACTTGACTATCAACAATATAGATTATGAACACCAGCCTCACAAACAACGCCCAAAAACCTTATAAACATAAACAACTCATAATCATTCACAGAAACAAAATAACTCAAATCCTGATCCACCCAAAGCACACTCAATTCAGTCACTGTAGGTATCTTTTGACCCCAAATTGTGATAGACATGTTTCAATCTCAAAAATATATTGATCATAGATCCATGGATCCCATGCTATAAATCTCCCCAGGGCCTTTTGTCTCTAAAAGCACCCTTCATTCTGAATGCTTTGGTATCCATCTAATGCACTCTTTTCAATCTTGTACTGAAGTACAATGTACACCAACCCAATTTCAATGGGAAAAAGAAAAGAAAAAACTACGAGCGACTTATCGAAAACCTCAATTCCTACAAGTGAATCTTCTCTTTCAAAAGTTGGCCTTGGTAGAAAGACCAAGCATAGGCCTATGTTCTCTCACAGTCACACTATGCATATATTTTAATGCATGCATCTTTCAGTCTAAGTAAAACTACAAAGATTTTGAGCAAAAATAAAAATAAAACTACAAAGTAACTTCCCAGATAAGGGGGAATATCTTGGATTGGACTTTGGAGCCACCAAACTCTTAACAAAATATTTATATATAAGGCTTTAATTTTAATTTCTTAACAGTTAAGTGATACCAAATTACTTCTTTAGCAAATAAAATACTTTCCTTTCATGACCACCAAAAAAAAAAAAAACAAAAAAAAAAAAATGTAATCAGTAACAAAGTTAAAATAGGAATCTGAGGCAATTCCCCATAAATTTGCACCTTAAGTAATCTTCTTTCTTGCAGTGACATCTCCACATTAATCCTAGTAAATCTCTCTTTGCACGAGACAATCATTGTTTCTGTTGGGTATACACGTCTAAGTGAAGTCTCACTTTAAATAATAATGAAAAAAATGAGTGCTTAATATAACATAGTTGAGCTCATACCCATTGGGCTTAAGTCCTTTGAGTTAAGTGTGTCTTTATATGCTACATTAACTACTCAAGAAGCCTCCCTAACGTGTTCATCTCCACAACAAAATGTTATCAGAGCTTAAGTGGTGAGTATATGTTATATTAACTATACGCAATAACCTAGTAAACCACAAGCACACTTACAATCCCTTACCAACACAAACTAAGGAAAATCTCAATACATATAAATCACACCCTAAAAGTTATTAGGCATCTTCCAGCATCCAAACATAATCACATTTTGCATATATTTCAACCCCAAAATTCCTATTATGATCGAGCCCACCAAACGCATAATAGCAATGCCTAAATATAAAACTTTAATTCCTATTTCTTAATGGAAAAGAAATACCGACTTATTTCTATGTAAAGAGAAACATGTTCTTTCTATTGCAAGAAAAGTCTAATAAACATTCAAATCAAATTATATCTATAAGGTTTTGAAAGTTCACATTTGTCCTCATTATCATTTCATATGAGAGAGAGAGAGAGTGAGAGAGAGAGAGAGAGAGTTACAAATAGTGCTAAACTATGTTAGTTTAAACTAATTTGAACTCACCATCCTTTTGTATAAAACAGCCCAAAATTTAACAAATTCTAATTGAATTAGGTTTCTAAACAAGTTCTAATTGAGTCAAGTATGTTCTTTTTTACAATATGTAAATATAAATATTTTTCATTGAACTGTCTTGCATAGGTTAGTGACTAGTTTAAAACAATTTCCAATGCTCTAGTAGCCGGTCTCTGTCCCACTACCTAACATTTAAGTATTAACATCTTAACCCCTAAGGAAATAAAGGATAAAAACATAAGTATTAAATTGAAATATCAATCATCTCTTCTCTCTTTTCTTAATATAAATTATCAAAATTAGTAATAACATTTTGCCTTAATCTCATCATATCTTCTCGATTAAATGATTAAATTTTCTAATCCATTACTAATTTCATATAGGTTGTTTACCAAGTCCCCCACCACTCCCCCCTCCCCCTTCCCCCTTCCCCCTCCCTAACCCTGCCCAAAAAATTGGACGTTCTAGATTTAATCATATTTTTGTGTTTCAAAATCAAAAGCTCTTTGGCATGATTTTGACTGTTCCCCTTAATCAAATCTATTTACAACCAAACAAAATTGAGTAGTAAACTTCAAAACTCGAATATCAAGACTAGAAAAGGTCCCAATCAAAAGAAATTGACTTGAGGATGTTTTGTGAAAAACTCCCACTTTGATTCACTATTTCTAGTGAAGCTTAGGTTTTTCCTTCAAATTTTCTGTGTCTCTTTGAAATATAACATGTAAGGCTTTATATAATTGAAAAAATGGAGGTTTGGAACGGCTCCTAGATGATGTAGGATTCATTCCAAACCTCAGCTTTTAATGCAGAAACCTTCCTTTCATAGCTGCTGGAACTCTAGCTACGTATGCAGGCTTGTGTATGCGTACACATACATTAAACCTGTGTACACATACGTGTGTATGCGTACGCATGCCCTAGGGTTTCTGTGGTATTTATTTTCCAAAACTAGCTTTATTTTTGATAGGTCACAATATGAATGACCCCTTGTGATTAACCCTAATTAATTAATTTAGCCAAGTAATTAATTAATCAATTAATCATGCAATTTTATGGAAGCACAAACAAATCACCAATAAACTAAATATGCAGCGGAAAATAAATAACACGGTGATTTGTTTACGAATGGGGAAAACCCTAATGGCAAAAACCCCACCGGGTGATTTTCAGGTCACCACTCCCGAAACTCCACTATTATCAAATCAAGCAGTTACAAGTAAAGGAATCCCAAGTACCTTACCAACCTACAGTTGAACCCTTACCCCAATACCCAATTGGACTTGATCTGTAGTGACAGTCTCCACCTTTGATGCACGGCTCCCAAGTACGTGACTAACCAATGCACGGATCCAAGTACGCGACTTCAGAACACCAACTGAGAAGGAATGGTTGGTTGCAAAGTTTTTCAGATCATCCTTTCTGATGAATAGCAGGAAGATGCTTGGTTACAAAACCCTATGGTGCAAATACACAGCAACTTCTTGATGGAAGATGAACTAGGTCAAGAACTTCGTCTGTTGATCACAATTTGTTTAAACAGAGATTGCTCAATGATAATGCAACTTGTGTCACCCAAAACGGCTCTTAAAATAATCCTTTTATATGTTTAGGGTTAGAAGAAAAGAAGGCCCAAAAACATATTCACGGATTCCAAGAAAATCAGATTGAAAATCTGACCTTTTAAATCTCGACAGATAGCAGGTGTCGAGGTAGCTGTCGAGAGGTGTCGAGCTTTATAAATTTTGCACTTCAACTTGCTTTCTCTTAGACAGACTTGATGACTTCAACACTTGATCTTGAAACATTGTTTCTTGAAGTATTAAAAACACCTACAACTACTCAATTACAAGCAAAGTGCGTTTTGTCAAAGGATTAGCCAATTTACATAACTAAGTGACATATGTTCTTAAACAAGTTAAAACATATATGTCCTAACAATTTTATTCATAAAAGAGTTATATTTTCCATAAAAATCTTCCTCAAGTCAATTTATAATCTGATAGGGCCCTAAACCAACCTTGAGCTTTAGAAATTTACCATTATTGGAAAACGGGGTCTCAAGTCGTAAAGGGTATAAAATGCAGTGTCTACATCTTAGGACCCTTGTATTGGGATTGGATAGACAAGTTGTTAAGGTTAGCTTTGAGGTGGTCTGATGTGCCAAAATCTACAAGCCATGGATCTTGAGTGTTAGTGATTGCTGCATTGGAGGTTGTAGCCATTGCTGCTAACTTGGTAGGTGGATTCTTGCCTTGATAGGCAAAATCCATCCTATGGTAACTATCATGGGCTTGGTGACCTAATTTGCCATAGATCTGACAGATTAGGTGTGTATCTCAGCTTTGTAGGGGTGATTGCCAAACTAAGATGCTTGATTCTGAGGTGAATAGCTTTGATGTGGAGAATAACCACCATTGTTGTTATTATTGTATCTTCCACCACCTCTACCACCTCTATTACCACCATTTTTGCCTCTTCCTCTACTAGATCCATGAGTCTGAGACTGGGAATGGCCATTAGATTTGCTATGAGAAGCAAACATAGCCAAGGCATGTGGTATTGTCTTTGAGTTCTCCACCATAGCTTGTTCCTCACTTTGTAGCATGATAGAGAGTTGCTCATAAGTGATAGGATCACTTCAGGTTCGTATGGCAGAGTAGAAGTGTGCAAATTCCTTAGGTAAGCCTCGAAGAACAATACAAAGTAGTTCTTCATTGTCAACAGCCACACCAACTGGAAGCAATTTATCTCTTGCAATCTTGATTTTCTGAAGAAAATTGTTTACAAAATCACTTCCTTTCTTTATGCTCTGAAGTTCAAGTTTCAGATTCAAGATGTTTGCTCTTAAGGTGGAAGTGAACCTTTGTTCAAGAGTATTCCAAACCTCACGAGAGCTTGTGATTCCTACAACAAGTGAAAACACTTGTGGAGTCTGTTGAGTTTATCAAAGAAAGAAGAGCCTTATCTTTGATTTTCCATGCTTGAAATTCAGGATTCACACTAGCAGTGGAATTTCCTTGTGCATCAAGAACAAACTGAGAAGGTTGTAGCACTGTGCCATCAATAGGCTCTATGAGTGAGCAAGCCTCAAGTATTGTATCTAGCTGATGCTTCCATGGTATGTAATTGGTATAGTCAAGCTTAATTGACATGAGATTGGACATATTTGAGAGAAGTAGTAAAGAGGAATGAGATTGGGAATTGTGTATCGTAGGTTGAGAGTTAGTGCTTGTTGAGGATGAAGAAGCGGAAGTCATGGTTTGAGCTCTGATACCATGAAAGAAGATGAGCTTCAAGAAGTGTAACATTGGCGAACTGTAAGTAGAGAGAGAATTCTAGAGTAAGGAATTCTGTTAAATTATTTTAAAGCTCACAAGTTTGGATACAATATAGATTAGCTCTATTTATAGAGCATACATTAACACTAATTCTAGAACCTTCTAGAAGGTTCTGCTCTAACTAACTCCTAACAGTTGTAACAAACTCTCAACCAAAACTAACTGCACTACAAAATATCTGGGTGGAAAATATCTATTGAAGTTAAGCTTGTGTAACAGAGAGGCAGAGAGGTAGAGCAAGTCCGGAGAGGCAAGTCCATTCTAAACACAATGACAGAAAATGGCATCGTCTTCCTTCAACATAAACTTAAAACATTTAAACCAAAACGATGCCATTTGACACTAACTCAAACGACATCGTTTGGGCTAATGTTAATGTTGAAGATTCCTCTCTCTTTCTTTTTCTCTTCGTTTGAATTTGTGTTTCCTTTATCAGCTTTGACTAACATACTCGAGAAAATCTCTTATGAGATCAAGCTTGTGGCATCCCCTGATGGAGGGTCCATCTTGAGCAGCACAAGCAACTCAAGCAAGTACCACACCAAAGGTTGTTGAGGGCAACTTCTTGGCAAATCCTGATGCCTATAAATAAAGCTTTGTTTTCATTTTCGAGTGTCCCCTCTATCATGAGTTTAAGTTCACCGTTTTTTTTTTTTTTAATATTAGGCCAATATGTCCATGGGATTGCTACTTGCTTATAAAATAGTAACAATGTTTTCGCTGTTGTAATCATATGCTTGCTTTTGATTTTCCTGTTGAAAGAGGAACAATGAAATATCAATGTTGCTTCACTTTTTTCTTTTTTGAGGGAAATGTTCTATCACTTTGAATACATATAATAGAAGTCATTTGAAAATCATAATGGTCCTTGCAAAGGATTGGTGCATAAAAAATAACTTATTTTGTGCAGTATTATCGACATTGGAAGTGTGTTTATTATATAAGCTTACATTTGTCATTTGCCGTTCGATTTGGCCAAAGATTGCCTCATATAATACATTTTAGCAATTCAAATACAGAGAAAATGCATAACGAATTAATCACAGTAAATGGTTATAGGTATCAATTTAATTAATTTAGCCGCTGTAGTCAATCAAACATAGTATAGTAAGAGAAGGTTACAATATTATGACAAATATTGTTTGTAACAAGATAAATTAATAAACTGATTCTTAATAAACTTGTCCCTCAAAAAAAAAAAAAAAATGATATATTCATTATCAATTGACTAAATTTGTCGGTAGAATGTATGTATTCAAAGAGGAAATGTCGCACTGCATGGATTCAAATCTTACACCCTATGATTCCTTGGTATATATATATTTGTTAAAGGTATGAAGACCTAAATTTAGTCAAGGTCTAAGTTATATAACTCAAGTCCATATTCATTTTATCTAATCCTACGTAGTGTGAAAGTAAAATCATCCTAAAACTTCCCGTATTTTAGGTATTATAACATATATTTGAGACAAAATTGCCCTTTGCCATTTTCGGGAAAATTAAATAGCTTTATACCCCTTTTTCAAACTAATTAGAGAAATGCTCATCTTTTAGAACTTGATTTGTGATAAATCGAGTTAAAAAAAAAAAAAATTCTGAAGCCCAATAGTGGCGTTTTAAAGAGTCTATAGTGACGTTTTAAGGAAATAGTGACATTTTTTAACTCGACTTCAATGAAATTGAGTTATAGGAAATTTTTTTACTTATAAGATTTCATTGAAATCAAGTTACAAAATGCCACTATAGGTCCTTAAAAACGTCATTATAGGCTCCTTAAAACGTTACTATAGAGCTTAACTCGATTTATCATAAATCGAGTTTTAAAAGAATGGCATTTCCCTAATTAATCTGGGAGATAAATCGAGTTTTAAAAGAATGACATTTCCCTAATTAATCTGGGAAAGGGGTATAAAACTATTTAATTTGCTCGAAAAGGGCAAAGGGTAATTTTCTCCCACACGTTTGTCTATTATTAGTATATGACTTAATTTACCATAAATACCATTTAGAGGGCTCTTTGTAATATTTAGGGTATAATGGGGAAAAAAAAATGTAGTCATCAAATTGTCTCTACAGACTTGGGGATTGAATTCATTTGGCCCCAAAAAAAAAAAAAAAAAAAAAAAGGTAGGAACACCTTTAAAAGAGAACTTCAACGGTCCTTTCCTAATCTCGTTAGCTACTCAGCCTACTCTATTGGTCTTCCTCTTAAACCATTAATCCATTTAAAAACAGTCTTCACCTCCCTTGCTATCTTCAGAGTTTCATCCATATAGGTTGAAAATATCTTTTACACTTGTTTAGAAATACTTTGTTGTTTGATTCTTATTTCTTTAAAATTCAAATTTTAAATAAACGAAGTATAGGCTTTATGACATAAACTTATATTTTTCTATGGTTGGAGTATTTAGAGTTCTTTAAAAGCCTTCGAACTTGATTTCAACAAAGTAAAAATATTTGAAAGAATGATGTGAACGAATCTAGACAATAACTTATAATAGTACTAGCCTCACCACACGCATTTTGCACGTGTGGTGAGACTTTTTTTTTTTTTTTTTT